>NW_026125707.1:0-98910 GCF_943737965.1 Phodopus roborovskii
TTGAAAGAAATGGAGAAAAATACACAAAAAAGTGGAAGAAATGAAAAATTCCTTAAGGAAAGAAAAGAAAGTACAGAACCAAGAAAAAACAATCAAGCAGGTGAAGGAAACGGTTTCAAGACTATAAAAAATCAAATAGAGAAAAATAAAGGCAACACAAACACAAAGGAATGCTGGAAATAGAAAAAACTGGGCAAAAGATTGGGAACTACAGACGAAGCACAACCAACAGAATTCAAGAGATGGAAGAGTGAATCTCAGTTGCAGAAGATAAACAAGGAGAAATAGATTCATCAACCCAAGAGAAAATCATAAACCCAACAAATCCTTAACAAAAAATATCCCAGGAAATGTGGGGACAAGAGTGAAATGGCCAAACCTAAGAATATTAGGCATAGAGGGAGGTAAGGAAGACCAGCTCAAAGGGGCCGAAAACATACTTCAACAAAATCATCGAGGAAAATTTTCGCAATTCTGAAGAAGGATATGCCCATGAAAGTACCTGAAGCATACAGAAACACAATAGGCTGAACCAAAGAAAAAAAGACCCCTCGACATATAATAATCAAAACACTTAGCATTCAGAATAAAGAAAGAATATTAAGAGCAGTGAATGAAAAGTACAAGTAACATATAAAGGCAGAACTATCAAAATTCACCTGATTTCTCCGGGGAAACCCTCAATGCCAGAAAGTACTGGCTAGATGTTCCAGGCCAGATGGAGTCAGTGCCAAAATTCTACCAGATATACAAGGAAGAAATAATACCACAACTCCTCAAATTGTTCCACAAAATAGACACAGAAGTTTTCACTGCAAAGCTCTTTTATAAAAGGCCACAATAAACTCCTTGGTACCCAAACCTCACAAAGACTTAACAAAAGAAAAAAACTAAAGACCAATATCCCTGATGAACACTGTGCAAAATACTCATAAAAAATGACAAACCAAATTCAAGAATACAACGATCTAACTATCTGATTACTTCACTATTCAAATCTTTCTTTTTCTACTCCAGGAAGAATAGAGTCAGAATCCACCTTGTTGGTGGCCAAAGTGTCTCTTGTGATTTCATTATTTATTTATTTGTTTATATAAATGTTGATATCATTTCGTTATCTCTCTAAGGGTGAATCACGAGAAATTATCTCTTTATTCCTTCAGTTTATTGTTCAAATCTATGATTAGGAACTGAATGACTCTTCAGTATTGAGCAATTTTTGAGGCTTCACGTATAAAACACCATCCACTTCTTTATTCTTTATTCATTTAATTATGAAAATCTGTCATGATGTTTTCAGTAGTCACTGGAGTTTAGAGCCTCCTTACGGGAGTCCATCGTGCCAGGCCATCACATCACCTAATACTACACTTACTTATTTAACTGTTAAACTAGGAAATTAAGTAATAATTCATCATTTAATTAATGTATTTAAAATACAGGTAATGTTATGGACCATAAGTCCCTTTTGGAGTCAGACTTTGGGAGTCGATGAGGTAACATCATCTCATTACTTCATCATTTAGTTATGTAAGTAGATCATTACATCAGCGATAGTTTTAGGACTTGGGTGCCACCTCCTCAGTGTTAATATAAAATGCCAACTAATTAATTATCAATTTATTTTTTTAAATAAATCATTATTCCAGGAAGAGATCAGTCTGACTACTCCATGTGGGGTTAAAGTATGCACCACCCTGTGATTATTTAATCATTTTTCATTATATATTATTTATTTAAATCGATGAGTATGAGGTTCTTCCTGACTGAGTCCGGCAATTCCTCCCTGGAAGTTAATCGGGGGCATTATTTAATTATCTAAGTACTACTTCCTTGAAAATCACTGGAGTATGGTTCCACCTTATGAAAGTTAAATATGCAGGACTATCCAATTATAAACTTATTTGATTGCATAAGTAATGATGGTGTCATCGGTCCTTTGGCTGCTGTGCGATTGACACAGCAGGAGATCAGTACCAGAAGCAGTGCCCAGAGAATGAGGGACACTGCGTTACCCAGTGATTAGTGATCACATAATCGTAGATTTTGAAATCAAATGATTACACGACTTAAAAACAAAAAAACTGTATTGTTTAACATCATCAGTTTCTGAGAGCTTGCAACAGAACTGACCCATGAAGGACACAGTCACCACCGATTTTAAAATTGGAATAACTGAATAATCTCTTGATCAGGAATCTCATCTAATGAACACTGTTGGGCTGATAACAGGACACACCACCAACAATAACTCTAAGTAACCATATTAGAAAGCAGGGTACAGGACTTAATAGAGAACTATCAATTGAGGAATCCAAAGTGACTGAAAGAAACATAAGACAGTGCTCAAAATCCTTAGTCATCAGCCAAATTTAAATCTGAACAACTCCAAGAAACCATGGGATCAAGCTACTGTAAAGGGAAGAGAATGAAGAGGAGTTTATTTTCTTTTCAATAAAGAGAAAATGATTATGGTAGAGGCGATTAATTGTATTGTTTCCATTCTAGAAATTAGAAAATTGAAGCATAGAAAACAGGTTTAAAACCCTCATCAACGGACTTGAATGGCATAATGATGCTTTTGTTTTCATGCTTATGTCACTATAAGCATTTTTTTTTTTTTTTTTTTAGTTTGAGAGACTGGTAAATATATAGAAATCAAAAGAAAGACCATGCTTTGTTTTTGTGAGAAAATCAGTTAGGATGTAATGTTAGTTCATCGGTGGGTATCGGTGGGACACTAGAATGTGACAGAATGTTGGATCATAAATGTTGCCTGGCAACCCTGCTTGCATTCTGGTCTCATGGGCCAAGGACCAGAGAGCAGCTTCAAGAAAGTGTTATCATGGGACATTACAGTCTCCCAAGATAACTGTCTCCTAAAACTTTTCATGACAGCATTTGATTCGCTTACCAAGTCATGGCCAAATCTCTGGAAGTTTGCCTACAGCTTTTACTGGTCACCAAATTCAAGATTACCTAATTATCAGAGAACATAGTCTGTGGAGAAACATTTCAAAGGCTTCTCCTTATGGATGCTCTCTCTCCTAAGAAGCAAAACTATGGAACAATAGATAATAGACTCACAATTATTCATCAAAAGATGATTTTTCCATTGTTATCTTCCTTCAGGAAGGTGATGATCCATTTGTCAGCATAGACTTAGCGATTATTGGATTGCAGTCCATCTCTTTTGAGGCAGCCGTCCAACCTTAAATATGTGATATCTTCTAAAAACCCTGCATACACGATGACATTTAAGCATTTAAACATTTTACTACTCAACTCTGTAATTAAATAAGGGATGAACCTGGGAGTTTCACACAATCATGTGGGAGTCAAGTGAGAGTCAATTGTGTCGAGGATGGCAGAACTCTTCATCCTCTGATTATGTTGTTATTTGATTATTAAAATAGACATTAGGTAATCCATGATCAGTGGATTGTGGTTCCCACGATGTGGGAGGCAATTATTACAGACCACCTAAATATCAATTATGTAGTTAAAAATCTTTAAATTAATCACGACAGCATCATTCATGGTTCTATTTTGGAGCCTCCTAAGGGAAGTAGATCATGTTACATGAACTCATTATTTGATTATTTAATAATATAAAACAATGATTATATTACCCATGAGACCTGGAATTTGGTGCCACAGATCATCTAATTACATGATTAAAGTATTTAAATGGACAATTCGTGTTAATACCCAAGATAATGTAAATATGTGTATAGTTCTGTAAACTAAAAATCCTCCATTCCATGAAGAGACCTGTGAAGCACCCTCTTGTGG
The DNA here is from genome assembly GCF_943737965.1 of Phodopus roborovskii. Lineage (NCBI taxonomy): Eukaryota > Metazoa > Chordata > Mammalia > Rodentia > Cricetidae > Phodopus > Phodopus roborovskii. The sequence goes on from NW_026125707.1 coordinate 3,796, forward strand.
AGTTAATGTGCAATATCATCACATTTTATGATTCATTGTTTCACCTGATGATGATGACATCCTTCATGAATGGAGTCTGGCCATGCTTCCCTCCCAGTTAAAAGCTACATCACCTCTGTCTTGTGACAGGTAGCTATTACCGACTTATTTACTTAATTCTTTAAATTATTTAAACGACAGACAATGCCATCACCGATTATGATCAGGGTGCAAATATCTGTCAGGGACAAGGTTAGGAAAGTTGTAGACCTGGCCAGAGCATTTTCTAAATGATCTATGCATCTCTCAGATTACTTGGGATGCTGGAAGATTGCGTCCAGAAGATTGTATGGTGCCCTCCGAGAAGTACAAGAACTTCACCAAGGCCGGCATGGGGGTCTGGGTGTTGACTACCTGCTGTTCCTCCCCATCTTCACATCGGTTGTGATCTACCATGAGAAGAAGAAGGGGCACTAGGAGGTCGGCACCATCACCGAGACCTGGCAAAAGGATGACGACCCAGAACACGGAAGTACATCTCTCTCTCAGATTTGCTGGTTATGCCCCTGATGCAGCCATCTTTTCAGCTGATACCAACCTTTTGGCTACTACTGCTTCGCCAGGAATGGGCTCATTAGCTCAGGTCCTGCCGCATCACAACAGAGATTCAGGCCCTGGTGATGATGTCAGGCCAAGAGAATTCATCAGGCAAGACAGTATGATTATCTGAGGATGACATTATGGAATTTTAAAAATCCATGATGACAGCATCATTTTTCTTATCTGGCAAGTCTGTCCATGAATTGATGATACGAAAACGGTCAATGACTTAAATATGTAAATATGTAATTTTTAAATTGTTTCATTATATGATCTGTGAACCCTGAATTTGGTGCCACCTTGTGTGACTCAAGTGGGGCAGACGATCTACCTATCTGATTATTTCATTATTCAAATCTCTTTTTCTACTCTAGGAAGTATGTTGTCTTGATCCACCTCGTTGGTGTTAAAGTGTCTCTTGTGATTTCATTTATTTATTTATTTATTTAAATAAATGTTGATAGCATTTCGTTATCTCTCTAGGGGTGAATCATGAGAAATTATCTCTTTATTCCTTCATTTTATTGTTCAAATCTATGATTAAGAACTAAACGACTACTCAGTATTGAGTAATCTTTTAGGCTCCACGTATAAAAACACCATCCACTTGTTTAATCGTTATTCATTTAATTATGAAAATCTGTCATTATGTATTCAGTGGTCACTGGAGTTTTGAGCCTCCTCATGGGAGTCCATCGTGTCATGCCATCACATCATCTAATACTACACTTACTTATATAACTGTTAAACTAGGAAATTAAGTAATAATTCATCACTTAATTAACATATTTAAAATACAGGTAATGTTATGGACCATAAGTCCCTTTGGAGTCAGATTTTTGTAGTTGATGATATAATATCATCTCATTACTTCATGATTTAGCTATGTAAATAGATCATTACATCAGCGATAGTTTTAGGACTTTGGTGCCAGCTCGTTGTTAATATAAAATGCCAACTAATTAAGTATCAATTTAATTTTTTAAATAAATCATTATTCCAGGAACAGGTCAGTCTGACTACTCCATGTGGGATTTAAGTATGCACCACCCTGTCATTATTTAATCATTTTTCATTATATATTAATTATTTAAATCGATGAGGATTTTGTTCTTCGTTACTGGAGTCTGCCATTCCTCCCTGGGAGTTAATCGTGAGGCATTATTTAATTATCTAAGTAGTACTTCCTTGACAATCACTGGAGTTTGGTTCCACCTTATGAAAGTTAAGAATGCAGGATTATTCAATTATAAATTTATTTGATTGCATAAGTAATGATGATGTCATCATCCATTAGCTGCTGTGCGATTGACACAGCAGGACATCGGTACCAGAAGCAGTGCCCAGAGAATGAGGAACACTGTGTTACCCAGTGAATACTGATTACGTAATCGTAGATTTTTAACAGTCTCATGATTACACGATTTAAAAAAAAAAAACTGTATTGTTTCGCATCATCAGTTTCTGAGAGATTGCAACAAAACTGACCCATGAAGTACACAGTGACCTCCGATTTTGAAAATGGAATAACTGAGTAATCTCCTGATCAGGGAATCTCATCTAATGAACTCTGTTGGGCTGATAACATGACACACCACCAACAATAAATAACTCTAAGTAAGTAATGATTTCCAAACAAGTAAAAGACTTACATGATAAGAACTTTGTGGCTCTCAAGAAAGAAATTAAAGAAGATACCAGAAAATGGAAAGATCTCCCATGCTCTTGGATAGGTAGGATAAACATAATAAAAATGGCAATCTTTCCAAAAGCAATCTACTGATTCAACCCCATTACAATCCCACCACATTTCTTCACCGACCTTGAAAGGACATTAATCAACTTTATATGGAAAAACAAAAGACCCAGGATAGCCAAAACAACCCTATACAATAAAAGAACTTCAGGAGGCATCACCATTCCTGACTTTAAGCTCTACTACAGAGCTATAGTTCTGAAAACAGCCTGGTATTTGCATAAAAACAGATAAGTAGAGCAATGGAATCAAATTGAAATTCCTGATATTAATCCACAACCTATGAACACCTGATATTTGACAAAACAGCTAAAATTATACAATGGGGCATGGACAGCATCTTTAAAAAATGGTGCTGGCACAATAGGATGAGGTGGTATAGAAGACCGAAGATAGACCCATGTCTGTCTCCATGCACAAAACTCAAGTCCAAATGGATCAAAGACCTCAACATCAATCTAGCCACATTGAACCTCTTAGACGAGAAAGTAGAAGGTACACTTGAACAAATTGGTATATGATACTGCTTCCTGAACATAACTCCAGGGGCACAGACACTGAGAGAAACAATTAATAAATGTGACTTCTTCAAACTTAGAAGCTTCTGTAAGGCAAAGGACAAAGTGGACAAGACCAAACAGCAGCCCACAGACTGAGAAAAGATTTTCACCAATCCTATATTTGACAAAGGGCTGATCTCCAAAACATACAAAGAACACAAGAAACTAGTCTACAAAACACCAAATAAACCCATTAAAAAATGGCGTATAAAACTTAAGAAACAATTCTCAATAGAGGAAATCAAAAAGGCCAAAAGACACTTAAGAAAATGCTCCACATCCTTAGCTATCAGGAAAATGCAAATCAAAAAACTTTAAGATACCATCTTACTCCTGCCAGAATGGCTAAAATTAGAAACACCAATGATGATTCATTTTGGAGAGGATATGGAGAAAGGGGAACACTCCTCCAGTGCTGTTGCGAGTGCAAACTCATACAGCCATTTTGGAGATCGGTATGGCCATTCCTCAGGAAAATGGGAATTAGTTTACCACAGGACCCGGCAATCCCACTCTTAGGCATATACCCAAAGGATTCACATCCATACAACAAAGACATCTGTTCAACTATGTTCATAGCAGCACTATTTGTAATAGCAAGAACCTGGAAGCAACTTAGGTGCCCCTCAATTGAAGAACATTTAATGAAGATGTGGCACTTCTAAACAATGGACTACTACTCTGCAGAAAAAAATAATGGTATCTTGAAATTCTCAGGCAAGTGGATGGCACTTGAGAAAACCACCCTGAATGAGGAAACTCAGTCACAAAAAGAGGAAAATAGTATGTACTCACTCATATATGGATTTTAGACCTAGATCAAAGGATCATCAGCCTATAATTCACACCACCAGAGGACCTAGGATACAAGGTAGATTCTAAGAGATTCATATAAACTCCCTCACAGAAATGGGAAAGGACAAGTCCCCCAGAGCACAGGGGAAGTGGGGGGGGGACAGTGAATGGAGAGAGAAGTAGGAGAATATGAGTGGGAGGAAAGGAAAACATTTGCGACTAGGAAGATTGAGCCCTGGTAGGAAAAGAAGACAGGAGAGAGAGACAGGCAGACAGACAGACTGACAGACATACAGAAAGAGAGATAGTAAGAGAGAGAGAGAACATAAAAGAGGGAGCCAATATTGTTTGGAGATAAAATTGAACACAAGGTAAGGTCTAGAGCACTTCAAGACTGCTCCTAACTAACAATTTGAGCTTCCGTGGAAAGGCTATCATAAATGCCCTTCCCAGAGTGTGAGATCAACAACTAACTTCTCCATGGAGCCCTCAACAAATGCCTGTTGAAAACAGGATCAAACACCCATACATAAACACTGAGTCTAACTAGAACCCAGATGCAGATGGAGAGGACAAGAAGTTCCAGCAGAAACACATACAGACAGCTTACCTGAACAAGCAGGAGCTAATGGCCACTAGACTGATAGCTGGGAAGCCAGCATGGGACTGACTCAGGCCCCCCTGAATATGGGTCTCAGCCAGAAGGACTGAGCAGTCTAAGAGACCTCAGACAGTGTAGCCAGGATGTATCCCTTGTGCACAAAGGACTTTGCGAACATATCCCCCATGGAGGGATAACTGAGACAGGAGAGAAGCGCTAGTCCCTACTTCACATGACCTGTCATATCTATATGACCCCAACTGGATGGCATTCCCCTACATGTGGAATTGGGGTGGGGGATGGGAGGGGAGGGTGGTTAGAGTGCATGTGAGAGGGCAGAGAGGGTAAAAGGGAGGGAAGGAGGGAGGGAGGGATGGAGGGAGGGAGGGAGGGAAGGAGAGGGAACTGGGGTCGACATGTAAAATACTAAATTAAATTTAAAAAAAATGCTTTGACTCCAAAATTAAAGTTGAAGGACAAGTTATTGGGTAAAAGGATTTCTATTTTTGTTTCCACAGAAAATGAAAATATGTGGATTCCTTCCAGACTAATGTGGCTTGATCACGCCAGACCGCCTGAAACATAGTATAAGGTGATCCTACATCCAAAACAGCTGGACAAATCAGCCTTACAGACTACAGCCAGGATTTCTGCATCTTCCTTGAATCATCCATGACAGCGACCCTTACCAGCAGGAAGTAGTTTGGAAAGAACGACGCCCAAATTCCCAAATATTGTGTATAAATGTTTGTTTTCATTTCATTGGACTTTGATATGTAAAATAAAATAATAAAAAAAAAATAGCATTTTTAAATTTCAGGGAAATAGAACTAAACTGGCTATCCTGAGTGTGATAATTACCTAATTTACACATGCTTCAAAGGATTATATTCCTTATATATCATTTACTATTAACATGTATCAGTAAGCAGAAACAAATAGATTAAAGGATGAAAAATAAAATACAATAAGCATAAAAAAAATTCCAGATCATGCTGTAACACAAAATCAATATATATATATATATATATATATATATATATATATATATATTTTTTTTTTTTTTTTTTTAAGAAAAATAATGCCATTTAGAGCATACACAAAATTAACTCAAAATGTGAATACTCCCTTAGCCTAGAGACAAGGAGGAGGGCTCGCGCCAAACACAAATGTCTTGACAGGTTTTGATGAATCCTCCTAAAGAACTCAGCTTCCCAGAGAAATGTATGTGGGATGGGATGAGGAAGTCACTGGGGGAGGGAGGGAGAGGGAACTGGGAATGAAATGCAAAATAAGATCTTTCTATTCATTTCTTAACAACAGAACTTAAGTTATTTTGATGGCAAAAAAAAAAAAATAAATGGTAATAACTCTGCATGTATCTGACCCCTAAATGTTAGATGTGAAGGACAAAGCTTCTGGAAGGCACTGAACAAACTGAACCTCTCCTTCTTTGGTAACTTGCCATCCCTGTGCACCAAAGCATAATGGAGCTGACTTCAAAGAATTTATTCACTTTGCTGCATAATCTAAATCCTTTCCACAGATGTAGCCCACAGGAAAAGTATTCCTGGGCCACACCCTGGTTAGGGAAGCTCCTAGGACCACAATAGACCTAACAGAACACTGAATTTGACAGCATATTCAAGCCCAGTGTCCTCCTGGAAGGCCTGCAAAACAGACATTCATGACTCCCCATACCACCCTCTGAATCCACTCACTCACCATGCTGCAGCTTCTGTTCTCCTCCATTCCCCTGCAGCACTCACAGAGCAGCAATCAATCCCCTGGTGCCTGTTCTGATATAAAAGCAAGCCTGCAGCATGGCTCCAGGAAGTCTCCTTCCAGACCTGAGACTGGTGGGTTGGCTCAGTGTACCTGATTGGCTAGTGAGGCTTGACTGACAAGAGCTCTTCCTCAAGGGTTAGAGTGTTCTTAAAGACACACCAGGCCCAGCACCTCCTTTGGACCTGGCTTATACTCTAGACCTAGACATTTCAGAGATCTGCACAAATAGGAACTTAATTGGTTTTTGGGTTTTTTTGACAGAATTTATTTACCTGTGTGGCTCCTGCCATCCTATTCCTTGCTTAGTAAACTGCGCTGGTGAATTCCTTATTAATTATTAATATTAATCTTGTTGCTGTTGTTTTCTAATAGTTTTTTTCATTAACTGTCTAATATTTATTGATACATTTATTTATTTATTTTTATTTATTTTTGATACAGAGTTTCCCTTTGTGGCCCTACTGTCCTGGAACTTACTCTGTAGACCAGGCTGACCTCTAAATCAGAGATATCCACTTGCATCTACTTCCTCGGTGCTGGAACCAAAGGCAAAAGCCAACACTGCATAGTCAGACATTAATTTCAATGTTACTTTCCCATGTCGTCAGTAGATGACCCAGCTCTGTTCCTGCAGAGGAGAATTTCAAACCCTCTTTCTCTCTCCATGCAATGTGCAGAGCTTGCAAAGACCATTACACAATTCAGACTGAAACTATTCTCTTCTTCAAACATAAACATATATAAACAAAAATCAAACTTGCTTTAAGAAAAGAATGTGGATCTATGCAGTGGTTAGCCATAGAGGACAGGCCATAGTGGAGTACACCTTTAATCCTAGCACTTGGGAGACATAATCAGGTACATGTCTGTATTTTCATGGCCACCCCAGGCTATACCACATTGATCCAGTCTAAAAGAGAAAGAGAGACAAGTGGTGGCTCATTCCTTTATCTCTGAAATTGGGAGGTAGATATGGATGGGAGGAGAAAGAAATATAAGGAGGAAGAAGACAAAAGCTCATTGTTTTCTGAGGGAAGACTCCTAGTATCAGAATTACCCACCCCTTTGGTATGAGTACTTCAGTAGAAATAAGAGCTAGGGCTTGACTGCTCTGCTTCTCTGATCTTTCATCATTAATCACATATCTGAATCCATGTTTTGATTATTAAGAACAGCTGGAAGTAGCTTTACAATTTCCAGTGTAGTGTGTCAAATCTAAACTGTAGTGTACAAGACTAGAATTTATGCTAATAATGTTGATAGTACTAATCTTTACCATTTTATCATGTTTATTGCCATATTTTGCATGTATGAGTTTGAGAGAAAATGGTTTGTATAAGTATACAGGTTATGGGATGTAGATAATGATGTGAAGTTGAGTGTACGTATCTGAAATCTGGTCATCCCCAAAAGGTATGCTGAGTCTCTTGCCAAGATACACAACATGTTTTATCTGATCAACCAAAACTCTTCCACAGATTAAGAATAAAACCAAAATAAATAAAGAATTATATAATGGTTTTCAGAACATGAAGGATCAGAATTTAAGATCCTATACATGGTAAGTTTGTAACATGAAATGAATACAATCCAATGACAATGAACAACAATTAATAACAAAATGCATATTGCAAAGGCACAGTAACAATTTTTTTTGGAAATACTCAGAATGTTCAATGGAATTATGAAAACACAGTACACAAACTAACATAATATGACTTTTATACTTACCACAAAGCAACAACAATCAAAATATGTATAATATGTGTAAAAGAATAAAAGAGATAGAGAGAATAACCCAAGAGCAAAGGTCAAAATATATCAACTATTAACATAAAGTACAAAAGAAACTTAGCCAAGAAAAGTGAGATCTTGACCAATGTTATCCAAATATCTATGAATACATGTGTACAGAGATTAAATACAGACTTCTACACTCCAATTAAATCAACTAAAAGTGACCCTTAGACACTTTTGACCCTGTAGCTATGGATATCTGTTCCAAAGACAGGATGTCCCTGTTCTAGAGCTCTCCATGCAAAAGGAGCTGACCTTCTACTATGGCTCTGTAGACCTTTATACCCCTTTATTATTTCAGGTAAACCTAGCCACATTGATGCGCACTCCACAAACAACATGGGAGAATAATTTAAAATCAACTTCCTGCCAAGTGGTTTATGGCCCAAGGTGAAGATCCTGACCTAACTCCCTACTCAAAACCACACACACCTGAGATATCTCTGCAGAATAGAGACTCATTTTGTATACCAGAATTAAATGTCAGTTAACACAGTATTGTAACTCTTGGTAGCAGAGAGTTAAAAACATTATAATCTTGTATTGCTGAGAGACATCCGCATCACCATTTTTTACTACTTTTTAAAATATTTATAAGGCAAACCTGAAAGTGGAATGGAATATTCAGAACTTCAAGAAATCAGACCTTCAGTTATCCAGCGTCAGCCCCCACTGCACACCAACAGCATTGCATGCATATGCACACTGGACAGTTATATAATAAGCAACACGCCCACCAATGCCAGGGCTGCAGAGCCTCCTCCAAACCAAGAAACACATGGAGAGGAAGGCTCAGAGGACAAGGGTAACTGCCCAGTTCACCACATTGACCAAAAGAACCCCAGTCTGTCTCATGGTCCATACAAATTTTGCATAAATGACATCTGAGCAGACCTGCTTTGAAAACCCTACACCCAGAATAGTGTAACCTGTGTTCTTCCTTACAACTCGATAGAGCATAAGGAAAAGAGAATCATGGATGGAAGTCTTCTCAGAGTCAAGCATTGGCTGGGACCACCCAGTTGTACCTAAAATTTTGCAGCCCACTACCAGGGAATCAGAAATCAATGACTCAGATTGCATAGTCTTTGTAGATCTGCACTACCCACCCAGGAGATAGCGGCCTAATCCAGAAAATTTGTGTTTTAGTATACATTCTTCTACTGTCCTGGAAGTCAAGCTGCTCATTATTAAAATCACAGAGTACCTTGTGTGCACATTTTGTTACACACTCATTGTTACTGGCCAGTAACCATTGACCTCATTGCTGGGAAATACTGCAGCCAAATGTATGACAGCTTCTAATATTTACTGTGTTTAATGTGAAACTCCTGTTTAAGAAAAGAAGGCTGTGAATTAGAGAACACTGAGTTATCATGGCAGGGCTTGTGGGCAGAAAAGTGTATGAGGATATGATGTAGTTATGATCTGAAAAAATATTTTGAAAAGCTGAAAATATCTTCATGGCCATGTGCTCCAGAGAGTAGGGGTTTCATTTAGAGCACACCAAGTATTCCTCAAACCTTTTCTCTCACACTGTACATCCAAACGAACAAAAAAAAATAATAGTACTATTACATAGTCCACAAGAGTTCACCCAGACTGGTTTTGGCTAAATACTCTAATTATAGAAATTTGTATACATGATAAGGTCTCTCCTCTATCCAAAGTCTTGATAGCCCTCATCTGTGGATTCCAAGAAACTGCCCTCTGAGACAGTGACTGATTTTCTAGGAATGATTATCTAATTCGACATTGCTCACCTCACCTACTGTTGAAGAAGGAAATCTCAGCTTCCATCCTGCCTCTCCCTTTCTGCACTGTGACTCCACCAGTATCCAAGTGGGACATGAACTCAATCATGCACAATCCCTCTTCATTTATAAGACCCCACAATAATCAGAGATCTTGGGAGGTCCCTCATTTTCTGGTCTATTTTCCTTCTCCCTGACCAGGCAAAGGCCCAACTGGAACACAGTGTAGGATTTTCTTCCCAGCACTGTACAGGAGAAGCAGGATTAGGAGTTCAAAACAATTCTCAATTACACAGCATAAGACAAGCCACAGTTAGAAGACACTTTGCTCTACACAGAAATCAATAATCAGCATTACTTGAGAAAAGGAATGAAATAAGTAAAAATCTAAGAAACATAGGAGTGCAGCAAAATAGAGATAAAAGCAGTAATGTGTTTAAAGAAGACATTTAAAAAGATACCAATACCCGGGTGGTGGTGGTGGCAAATGAATTTAATGCTGGTGCTCAGGAGGCAGATGGGAGCTTATCTCTGTGAGTTCAAGACCAACCTGTTCCACAAGATATAGTTGTGGGACAGGCAGCAGAGCCAAAAAGAAATGGGGGTCTGTATAAAACAATAAATAAAAAACAGGAAAACAGTACAAAAAAATCACTGATACAAAAGTTGGTTTTTCGAGAAAATTAACAACGTAGAGAAACCTGTATCCAAACTAACCAAAAAGAATAAAGAGAACATTAAAAGTAACAAAATCAGAAACAAAAAGTAGTACATAACAATAGACACTGAGGAAATGCAGACAATTTTAAGGTCATATTTTGAAAACCTATACTCCACAAGATTTGAAAATTCAAAGGATATGGACAAATTTCTGGATAATTATTACTTACCAGAATTAAATCAAGAATAGACAAGCAACTTAAATTGACCTATAACAACTAACAAAGTAGGAGAAATAATGAAAAGACTTCCAACATAAAAATCCCAGAGCCAGATATCTTCTTCAGTGAAGAATTCTACCAAAAATTTATGGAAGAGCTATATTAATATTCCTGAAATTGTTCCACACAATAGAAAAGAAGTTTCATTACCAAACTCTTTTTATGAGGCTACAATCACCTTGATACCCATTCACACAAAGACATAAATAAGAGAGAAAATTACAGACCAATATCCCTCATGCACATTGATGCAAAAATACTCAAGAAAATATGGGAAAACTGAATCCAAGAATATGTCAGAGAAATCATCTACCATGATCAAGTAGGCTTCATCTCTGGCTTGCAGGGATTGTTTCACATATGAAAATATATCAAATATACCACTATATAAACAAACTGAAAATGAAAAGTCACATGATCATCTCCCTAGATGCAGAAAAGCCTTTTGACAAAATTCAACATACTTTCATGTTAAAGGTCTTGGGGAGATAAGGATAACAGGATTTTATGTAAACATAATAAAAGCAATATATAGTAAACCCATAGCAAATATCAAGCTGAATGTAGAGAAGCTTAAGGTGATTCCTCTAAAATCAGGAAAAAGACTAGGCTGCCCTATCTCTCCATATCTCTTCATTATTGTAATTGAAGGGCTAGCTAAAGAAATAAGAAAAGAAAAGGAGTTCAAGGGGATGCAAATTGGTAAGGAAGAACTCAAACTTTCTCTATTTTCAGATGATATGATAGTTTACATAAGCAACCAAAAAATTCTACCAGTATTCTTCTTCAGCTGAAAAATACATTCAGTAAAGTATGAGGATACAAGATTAAATAAAAAAAAATCTGTAGCCATTACATATTCAGTCAACAAAGGGGTTGTTAAAGAAATCAGAGAAACATCACCCTTCACAATAGCCACAAACAACATAAAGTATCTTGGGGTAACACTTACCAAAGAAGTGAAAGACCTATATAATAAGAATTTTTGTCTTTAAAGAAAATACCAGAAAATGTAAAGATGTCCCAATCTCATGGATAGGTAGAAAAAACATAGAAAAATGGCAATCTTACCAACAGCAATCTACATATTCAATGCAATCTCTATTAAAATCCCAGCTCAATCTTTCACTGACCTTGAAAGGATAATAATCTACTTTATATTGAAAACCAAAAGAACCAGAATAGCCAAAACAACCTGTATAATAAAGGAATTTCATTAGAGATCATTATCCCTGACTTTAAGATCTACTACAGAGCTATAGTCCTGAAAACAGCCTGGTATTAGCACGAAAATAGACAAGTACCTCAATGAAATCAAATAGAAAATCCTGATATTAACCCACACACATACTAACAAAACAGCTAAAAGTATACAATGGGATGAGGAAAGCATCTTCAAAAGATGCTGAGTAAGGTTTTCTGCCTGCCGCTGGTCTTGTCCTGCAGCTGCGCCAGCACCAATTAATATACAGAGACTCTGTATTTGATTTAATGCTGTTGGCCAGGTATTAGTTTCTTATCAACTAGCTCTGTCTTAAGTATTAGCCCATTTCTGTTGATCTATGTATTTTCACGTGGTCTCTTATTACCGGGGAAGAGGGTGGATATCTCATCACCCCAGTACCTACATCTTGCTTCCTCCTTCCTCCTTCCTCTTTCCTCCTTATCTCCTAGGCCCACCTATCTAGCTTTCCTATTGTCCAACAGTGCTTTATTCATTAACCAGTATGAGAAACATATTTTCAGAATGACATCTCCCATCAAAATGGTGCTGGTACAACTGGATGATGAACCAAACTGCAGCCCACAAACTGGGATTTTCACCAATCCTATATCCAACAAGGGGATGATCTCCAAAATATACAAAGAACTCAAGAAACTAGTCAACAAATACCAAATAACTCTATTAAAATGAGCTACGGAATAGATAAATCTCCATAGAGGAAATAAAAAATGATTTAAGACACTTAAGAAAGCATTCAACATCTTTATCTGTCAAGGAAATGCCAACTAAAACAACTTTGAGATACCATCTTACTCCTGTCAGAATTGCTAAAATTAGAAACAGCAATGCCAACTTATGCTTGAGAGGATGTGCAGAAATGGGTACACTCCTCCACTTCAGGTGGAACTGAAAACTTGTACAGCCATTTTGGAGACTAGCATGGCAGTTTCTCAGGATAATGGGAATCAGTCTACCACGAGACCCAGTCATCTCCCGCTTAAGTACATACCCAAATTATCCCAATCCATGCAACCAAGACTTGTGCTCACATATGTTCATAGAAATATTATTTATAATAGCAAGAACCTGGAAACAACTTACATGCCCCTCAACTGAAGTATAAATAAAGAATATTTGCCACATTTACAAAATGGAATACTACTCTGTGGGGGTGGGCAGAAACAATGGAATCTTGAAACTCACAAACAAGTGGATGGAACTTGAAGAAACCATTCTGAAAGAGGTATCGCAATCACAGAAAGAGAAACATGGTATGTATTCACTCATATGTGGATTTTAGACATATTGCAAAGGCTCACCAGCCTACAAATCAAACTGCCAGAGAAACTAGGATAGAAGGAGGATTCTAACAGTTTTACATAAGGATACTCACAGAAGCAAGAAGGGACAAGGTCCTCAGAGCATATGGGTGGGTGTTGGCAGGTAGTGAGTGGAGAGGGAACTAGCACAAGGAAAATGGGAGGAGAGGAAAGATTGTGGGTCTAGGAACATTTGGTCAGGGGAGGAATAGACTTGAGAATAGAAGGGAAGAGAAGAGAGGAGAAGAGAGGAGAAAAGAGGAGAGAAAAGAAAGAAAGAGACTATAAAAGAGGGAGCTATTATAGGTTAGAAGAGGAAATATAACCTAGAGAAATGTACAGAGCCCTACAAGAATGAGCCCAACTAACAATTTGAGCAACAGTGTAAGGCTACCATAAATTCCCTTCACTGGCAATGAGATCAATGACTAACTTATCCACCATCATGGAGCCCTCATCTAGTAGCTGATGGAAACAGAAGCATACATGCACAACTAAACACTGGAATCCAGATGCAGAGAGGGAGGACAAGATCACACTGCACAAACACATATATACAACTGACCTTAACAAGAAGGAGCTAATGGGCTCCAGACTTATAGTTGGGAATCCAACATGGGACTGACACAGACCCCTGAACATGGGTCTCAGCTAAAAGGCCTGTGGAGTCTAACGGTTTTCAGTGAGTGGGACTAGGAAGTATCCCTGTTGCAAAAAGGACATTGGGGGAAAATCCCCATGGAGGGATACTCCATTAACCTTGAGACAGGAGAGACATTTTAGTGTCTACTTAAAATGACTTGAAGGATTTAGATGACCCCTCCTGGAAGGCGTCCCCTACGTGTATAGTGTTGGTTGGATGGGAGGAGAGAGTGGCTGGGGGCCCGGGAAGTTGGGAGGGGAAGAAGGAGGGTTGGAGTAAGTTGGAGGGAACTGGTTTGATAAGTATAATAAAAAATTTTACAAATTAAAAACATTAAAAAGATACCAATGTAATTTTCAAAAAACAAAGTTAACATACTTTAATAATTTATAATTTTTACCTCTATTGACTTTGAAATATCACACCTCCACAGAGAGAACATCACTTCCAGCACAAGTTATAATAGGTCTTAATAATAAAAACTCACAGTAATCTAACAGGGAGAGGAAGGTGAAAACTGAAGGATCAGAGATCAGAGCATCTGGCTACTAGAGTTGGTATCTCTACCTATTCTCAGACAAGCGATGTGTTCCTGTCCTCACACTGCCTCCTCAGATTGACTGCTATCGCTTTGATCCCTCAGACTAACTTCTCAATCAAAATCATCTCACTGCATGCTCTTCTGTCTCTACCTTATCTTCCTCTCTCTGTCCACCCATGTCACTCCTATCTCCAAATCCCTGCTGCTGGGATTAAAGGCCTGATTCCCATGTCCTGGGACCACCTTAGTGTGAGCTGTTTTTCTTTTAGACAGATTTAGGATGTGTGTGTGTAACTACTGATTTAATGTGTGTGGATAACTAGTGACCTAGTGTTGGTAGCTAACTAGTGACTTAGGTGTGTATTTGACTAAATACATAGAAATACATAGGTGAATGGCTAACTACTATCTCAGTGTGTGTGTCGCTGACTATTTTCTTGATGTTTGTGACTAGCTAGTAAATTAGATTTGTGGCTGACTAGTGACTTAGTATGGGTGGGTAAGTAGTGATATATTGTGTGTAACTAACTAGAGACATAGAGACTGTGGCTAACTAGTAACCTAGCTTTGTGGCTAACTAGTGACTTAGGCAATGTGGTTAATTACTGCTTAGGCATGTAGCTAAATAGTAACTTAGGTGTATGATTAACTACTGTCTTAGTGTGTGTGGCTAAGTACTGCTTTATTTGTGTGATGGACTTGTGGCTTAGTTTTTGTGGCTAACTAGTGACAAAGGTGTGGGGATGACTATTGATTTAGGTGTTTGTCTAACTAGTGACCTCATATGTGTGGGTAAAAAGTGAGTTAAGTATGTGGCTAACAAGTGGCATGGTGTGTGTGGGTACTAGTGAGCTAGTATGTGTTGCTAACTAGTGGGTTAGTTTGTGGCTAACTAGTGGCTTACACTTAACTACATGTGTAGCTAAATAGTGACTCTGCTTAGTAATCTGATTGTTAGGAACTAGCAGCCATTTGACCCCCCCCACCCTGATGATGGGCAGGACCCTCATGGCCATGTCATTGCTACATCAGCTTTACCTGAAGGCTCAAGGTTTACCTGGCTGCCAGAGGACTCAGTTACACATGTGCAAGCCTCCCCTTTTAAAGCAAGTGCCCCACACCCCCCTCTTTCTCTCCTGCTTTCAGTTGGCCACCAGCTACCCCCTCTTTCTCTCCCTTCCCTCAACAATCTCCATGTGGGCGCTGAGTCTCGCGTTTGTGTTTCTTAGGCATTAGCTGCACAGCAAAAGAACAACATTGGTGCCGAAACCCAGGAAGACTCTACGTGAGGGTCACTGACAGCTGTCTGCTGGTGGGCGGCCAGCCAGAAACACTCAGGATCTTGTTTCAGATACCAGCGTTCCACCACCATCCCCCCCCCCCGTTCACTGGAAATACCACCCCACACAGGCTTCAATTAGGTAAGGTACCCTTTTACATTTTAACCCAATTCCTTAAGGTCAGGTACATTCCATGGGTAGAAGACATACAGCCCAGTGTGGTATATTGGCTCTGCTCTCAGACTGCTGAGTATTTCCGGCCTCTGTTGGTCCTGGCAACGTTTTCAGGCTAACGAGCTTCGAATAAAGCTCTACCATTCTTGTGAATCGTGTGGCCACACTCTTGGGCTGATGAGTTCCAAGACTGCATGGTCACTTTCACTCCACCCATGGGGAATAAACCGACCAAGGAAATATCCCCCACCACTCCACTGGGATGCCTGATAGAAAATTTAAAACCCTTTCACTTAATGCCACTTGTAAAGTCACCCAGACTTATTTACCTTTGTACTGAAAAGCAGCCTAGATATCCCCTAGAAAATAATTCAAATTGGCCATGTAACGGCTCTCTAGATCCCGATATTTTATGGGATCTTTCAAATTACTGCCAGGGAACAAATAGGTGGAAGGTGTTTTTTTTTTTATATCTCTGCTAAACAATTTCTTTCCCTAAACTTGTTTCGGTTCTCTTCCCGGCACGCTCAAATTCTCCTGCCTGCCCCAGCTGCAACCTGTCTCAGCATGGTGGGCTGGGCTGAGGCAGCATCTGCTCAAGACAAAATTACATCTCAAAACTTTACGATTTCTTTCAGCTGTTGGGAATATGTTTATGGCAGCCACCATCTTGACCATGTGGCCTAGCTTTACCCACCATGGTTCTTCTTTCTGCTACATCAGCCATCTAGGCAGAAAGAGTCTAGCCAGCTTCTGCCACCAACAGAACCTGTAAGTCATTTACCGTTTGCCTTTTATTCTTTGTAATATCTTTTTTCTCTGACTATGTTATACATAGCTTCACACTCTTGTCCTTCTCAATTTACCCAGTCCTGAATAATATATCTGTACATTCGATTTCAACTTAACTTTATGTAAATGTAAGCTAACTTCATACAACTTAAATTCACTGTTCTAATTCTCAAATATTTCTAAATTACTATGTGCCTTTAAATGGTGGAATTTCAGGACTGAAAAACAGGATGCGGCACCACAGGAAGCTGGGAAATGGAGTCCTGGAGCCTCAGAGACCAGAAGAAGTTTAGGAACTAAAAAGATCGAAACAAGCCCAGCACATGCTGGGAACTGTAGTTAGGGGCCTTGAAGTCCAGAAGAGAATGTCAAGGGGAGAAAAGAAAGAAGCAGCCACACAGCATGCTGGGAAGTGCAGTTCTGGACCCCAAAGTTTTTAACCGGAAGTCCATTCATTGAAAAGCGGACACAAATCATGCTGGGAAATATAGTCCTTGGCTTCCAAAGATGAAAATAAGAAGTCCCTGGGCAGGGAAGCAGGAAGTGGCCACAGAGAATGCTGGGAAATGGAGTCCTGGGCCTCCAAAAACTACAAACTGGAAGTTTCATTGCTGAAAAACAGAAAGCCACCGCAGAGCATGTTGGGAACTACAGT
Organism: Phodopus roborovskii; assembly: GCF_943737965.1. Taxonomy (NCBI): domain Eukaryota; kingdom Metazoa; phylum Chordata; class Mammalia; order Rodentia; family Cricetidae; genus Phodopus; species Phodopus roborovskii. Next base: position 20,996 of record NW_026125707.1, read on the forward strand.
CCCTGGCCGGTACAGATGAAAACCGGAAATCCCTGGGCATAAAGACAGGAATCGACCGCACAGGATGCTAGGAAATGCAGTCCTGGACATGAACATCCAAACCCAGAAGTCTCTGTGCAGCGAAGCAGTAAGCGGCCGCATAGGATGCTGGGAAATGCAGTCCCAGCCACAGCAGTTACAAAAGTTCCTGATGGCCTTGGCTCAAGTCAGCCTTGGCTGCGATCTGCGAGCAGAAGTCATGCCCCACCCTTGATGATTGACCTGAGTCTCTACTGCCAGGTTTCCCTTGCCAGGAAATCCAGCCCTCGGCTTACAGCCTGCCCCTCTACCTTTATAAAGATAGCTGACAGGTCCCCGCCCAGTCAGCCTGTAGATCACACCCTCAGCAGACCTCATCGCCCAGAGGCAGGAAGTGGGGTCTGTAGTGATTGACAGCTAGAGGGGCAGGGTATGTGGTGACTGACATTACAAGGGCCTGGAGGGGTGAGCTCTGTGATGTCACAGGGGCCACACTCATCATCCTCAGTCCTCAGGGTTTTTACTCTCATAACCTGCTCACCATGGCCACCGCCCTCTGGTCCCAGCATTGCTGCTTAGTAACCAAAGAGTTTGGTAGGAGACTCCTGCCATGCCCAGCTGGGCGTGGAGATGGTGAGGGTAGGGAAGGAGGGCACTTCCTGCTCACAGTCACAATTTCCTGTGATGTCACTGCCTGGACCAAGTCCTGTCTGCACCATAGGTAATACCCAGACCCCGGCCCTGCCCTCGGGGACCCTAGGAGAGAAAGTGGGGAAGGGCCTGGTGTGGTTGAGGGCAGGGCCTGGAGAGGGTCACTGATTGTGACCTTGGACACTGTGACCTCGGGGTAGGGGACAGGTGAGCTAGGGTAGTGCTGAAGGGGTGGGGCCTGATGCTGAGCAGCAAAAACCTGCCACTCATTTATATATGCAAATGAGGCTACTAAACTGTTATGTAAAGGATGCACTAGTAATTTTGATTATGCAAATAAGCACAGTGCCTGAAAATCTGGAAGTCTGATTGGGGCTTCACATTTGAGTATGTAAATGAGCAAACCCCAGTTTCGGAAATACACTTTAATATGCAAATTTGTGCTGCTTTGCATGCTTTTGCTATGCAAATGAATGCAAGTATTCCCATCTGTTTGGGACTTTGACCTGCAAATACATGCAGGTTAGGTCATTTGGAGGTGTGGCCATGCAAATTAACCCCAGCAGTTTCTGTACTTGATGTCTTCTGAGTCTCCAGGCAGCTCTTGAATATGCAAATCAGAGTGCGGGCAGGGGGTGGGGCCTCCCCTGACCCTGCTCCTGATGTCAAATGTCCATCACAGGCATCTGATGGTGAAGCTGCTCATGCAGGACCCAGTGGGGGCAAGGGCAGGGCCCATGAGATGGTGAGGGCGGGGCATCAGGAGGGGCAGGGCCACAGGGGCGGGTTTAGGTGTACTCCCCTAGGTGGGCCTGTCCCCTAACCCTGCCTCCACACACCTCACCCCATGTCCTGTGTCCTAGCACTGGGAAGTGATGCACCTGAGGGAAGCTTGCTCTGTCAATCAAACACAATGCACCAAGGGCATCATGGGAAATGGGTCACTGCTTCACAAACTCACCAGAAGTCCCGCCCCTTCAGTAACTCTCTCACCAGAATACCCGCCCGGACAGTCACTCACATACTCATTCTCCATCTACAATCCTCATTATTGGGGTGTGGCCGGATGCTGGCTGACAGGGACATGTGGTCCCACATCCGGGAAGATGGCAGCCAGCTCACGCATGCAGCGGTTGAGTGGAAACCCCACGGTATTGAAGAAATCCCCTTCCACGCGCTCTGCTAGGGCACCGCCTCGCGCCTGAAGCCCATAGGCGCCAGCCTTGTCCCTGGGTGCAAGGCAGGGACGAAGTCACACCAGGTGCCATGCTCAGCCACACCCACGCCCGCCGGGGACAACTCTTCCTTTTCAGGCCTCACTTCCAGGTTTCCTGGCCCCACCCACCCCACCCCGCACCCACTCACAGAGGCTCCCTGCTCTCCACGTATTGGCAGAGCAGTGGCTCTGATAGCCGCGAGAATGTCACATGGGTCTCTTCGTGGAACAGTGACAATTCCACTTCTGCTTCTGCGTCCCCTTCCGCCTCTGGGGCCTCTGGGCATGTGGAACTCGGCTCCTGAAGCTGCCTCTGCCACAGTGGCCTCAAGATGGCCACACCGGTGATGACACTGTGCTGCTGGCCACTCAGCCTGGGCGGGGCCAGGGAAGGCGGGACAGGGCGTGGTTGGCAAGGGGCAGGGCTGGGGTGGGCAGAGGCTGGAGCTCCATGAAGAGGCCCCGCCCACTATGCCCTGGGGGGGGTCTACCCCGCCCCTTAAGGCCCCGCCCACCTGTGCAGCATCCTGTAGGCATCGTCCTTGTCCTTTGGCTTCTCCAGGATGACGCCATCCATGGCCTACAGTGGGTGGGGCCAGACGCCAAGGGGCCGGGTCAGTGAGGGGCAGGGCCTCACTCACCAGGACGGTATAGGCTCCAATAATGACATCAGGCGGGTGCAGGTCCTAAAGGGCAGAGGGCGGGGCAGGCTTATGGGCGGGGCCTCGAAAGGAAGGCGTGTGGCCTACCACCTGACCAGAAGGGATGGGGTCGTCCTCACCCTGTGCAGCCACGATGCCACCTCCAGCACCTTCAGCTTCGCTGTCTCCTGGGCATATTCGGGCGGAGCCGGAAACCCCGCCTTCTCCAGGGACTCCTGGAAGTGGGAGGGTAGGACCTCGAACTGAGTGGTTGAGTGAATGACTGAATGAATGACTGAATGAATGAATGACGGGTATTTGATTGACAGCTGTGTCCCCTATAGTTCACGCCTGTAACTCCTCTGACATCACCGCTCCCGTGACCCCGCCCATCCCCTGGGAACCTCTCTAAGTGATTAATTCCTGGTCAATGCTCCCACTCAGAAGTCCCGCCCTGCTGTACCATGTTGCCGGAAGTCCCACCCCAGTTTCCCCGGCAACAGGAACCCTGCTGCCAACCGTGGCATAAACAGGGAAACAGCGAAAACCAGAGGGGTGCACGGACCTAGGGTTGCGATCTCTGTTTCTGCCCTGTTCGCCGCACCCGGAAGTCCCACCTACCGCCTTGATGAGTGACAGGGAATATGCTCTCTGCTGCCTCTTGTGCCGTTTCTGACCTGTTCACTTGGACCTGGAAGTCCAGTCCCTTAAGGCGTTTCCTATCGGGCCCGCAATGTCCGATGCGATCAATTCCCTTCCTGGGCCGAAAGCGGATCCGATTTAATCGCTGCCCGGTGGGCAGGGAATCGCATGCTGCACCATCCGTAAGCGGAAGTAATGTGCCGGAAGCAGAACTCAGGCTGCAGCGCACTCCGTCGTGTTTACTTCATGGGTGGAACTCAAGTTGTGCATCTCTTCGTTGCAACCTTTCCTGGGGACCATTTTGTGTGACAGGCCGGAAGCTCAAGTCAGTGACTGGAAGCCTGACGTCCTTGGTTCACAAGCGGAAATCGTGTGTCAGTTTGGCCGGGTGGAACTAGAAGCATGTTTTCCATGTGTGTCTTCCGGGGGACACTGACAGCCACGAACCGGAAGCTTTAGTTCGTGACCGGAAGGCGGAAGTCCTGAGATCGCAGCCGCTTGTCAGCGGTGCAGGGGACCGTCCCGGAACCGTGTGTTCCAAAGGAGTTCCTGGGGACAGAGTTGTGAGAGGTGCTCAATGTCTGTAACCTCTGTTCCAGTCACTCTAGGAGGTCTCTCCCCCGGCAGAGCCTCAGTAATGACGGATAAACATCAGGCAGGCGGGCACTCTGGTTGCTCCAGCGGGATAGATGGGTCCAGTATTTTCAAAGCAGGTCCAAGAAATTTTCAGGAGGTGGAGGTGTTTTTTTGACCCGCTCTCTGTCCCAGTGCTCAACCAGACCAGTGGAGCAGTGGGCACAGTAGGACACAGGGTGGGGAAAGTGCGGGTTCTGGGTGGGGTGCTTTGTAGATCAGAGTAATAGAACTTTACTCTCTAGAGATAAGATATAGGGCGTGAAAGACAAAAAAGTAAAGTTAGAGAAATGCCCCATTTTAAATGAAGGACAGACTAAACTGGAAAGTTAACCCCTAGCAATATCTGTTCCTTGGAATCTGCTAACTTACCCTCGCAAGGCCCTGAGAAAACAAGATACCCAGAATTCAGTCTGTCCCTCCGTTCTTGTGAGTCAGCAGGTGTTGAATAGGGTCTTTAAGAAACAAATAGATAACTGCACCTCCGGTTTGCTCAGACAAGATTAATTAGCACACCCTGAGGCCCTAAGGTCTGTTGACCCTAATAGGGAGACCAGCTAAAAGGGTCATGTACTCAATGGACAGAGGGTCCCAACCCTCCCTAAGCATGGGGTATTTGCCTTTAAAAACACCTGTGCCGGGGGGAGGGGTGGAGGGAGGAGATGGCTTCTTCTCACTAGTCTGTATGCTGGAGGGGCCCCTTTGCACAAATGTTTCCTGTTCATTAAAGCCTCTTGCATGTTGCAGCAACTGGACTGGACATTGAGTTCTTGGGGATACCGATGGAAACTGGGAGACTCCTCATTCTGAGGGTCTTACAAAGCTTGAATTCTTGAATAATGCAGATTGTTTAAAACTGCTCACTGAGTAAGATGTGCTGGCTAACAGTAGTGGTCATACACAAAAATCTTCCTAGCTCCATTCCTCTCTAAATTTTCAACTTTCCATGAAGAATACTCTTTTTATAATTTTGTGTTTGTTAAGTGGTTTTTCTGAGGTTCAGGAATAAAACTCCTACAGTTATAGAGCAATGATCAAGCTTTCTGATGAGAGAAAGACAAATTATCAACTTTTTGATCTGCTTCCTGCTTTTATTTCCTTACAGTTGGAAGTTCCTGTACAACCAGGCCAATAACACCTCATGCTACAGAGTGGGTGATGTGCCCCCATGGGTACCAAAACTCGATGACCATGTCAGGAGTGTCTTCGTCTTGACAGAAACAAACACACTGGAGGTGTTTTGCAACTGCTGCCATTTTTACTTTAGAGTATTGGGTTTTTATACAGAAATTACAAGGAACATATCTTTGGTCACAATTTACAGACATATTATAAAATGCCAGTAATTCCTTTGAAGCATGAGATAAAAAAAAAAAAAAAAAAAAAAAAAAAAACACTTATTTTCACCTGCCTGTGGTCAGTGTACCAGAGATTTGGTTTACTGAGTTAGAGAAAAGTCATTGTCTCTTAGCAGTAAACTGTTAAAAGCATTGATAAGAACTCTTGCATTTACTAAGTTTAGAGGATAGTCATAAACTTTTAACAGTATTTTTCTGTCTTTTTTATTATTTATTTTTTATAACCAAGTCCATGTAAATGAAAACAAACATCTATAGACAATATTTGGGAATTTGGGCGTCGTTCTTTCCAAACCACTTCCTGCTGGTAAGGGGCGCTCTCATGGGGGATTCTAAGAAGATGCTGAAATCCTGGCTGTATTCTGCAAGGCTGCTTTTTCCAGCTGTTTTGAATGTAGGCTCACTTGGTACTCTGTTTCAGGCGGTCTGGCTTGATCAAACCACATTAGTATGGAAGAAATCCACAGCTTTTCGTTTTCTGTGGAAAAAAAATAGAATAGATATCCTTTTCCCCAGTAACTTGTCCTTGAACTTAATGTTTTGAGTCAAAGCATATTTTTTTTTGTAGTTTATTATTATACATGTCGATCCCAGTTCCCTCTCCCTTCCTTCCTCCTTCCCTCCCTCCCTCCGAATCTTAAGGTTTCTGTGCAGTGACATCTAATGAAATCTCGATCTCCAACTTGGAAGTAATGTGAAACTTCCACGTCTCCCACCACGTAGGTCTCTCAGGGCTGCTTTCTTGCTCACTGTCTCACCCACTGGAGCACCTTAAGCCTAGCAAACAGAGGCTTAAGAAAACAGCACATCAGCACTATGTACAGAGGTAATTTCCACCAGTGGAGGGAGCCCACCAAAGAGCCATTTACAGGGGCTCAGCCCAAACGGTCCAGGGGTGTTTTTAAACCTGAAAAGCACAAAGGGTAGGAGAGCTATCTGATCATTAACGCCAGTCTCCACAGTCAATTTAGTGAAGGTCTCCTCAATGGTTTTATTTATACTTTCTACATGAATTGTTGGTTTTGTATGCACAATGTAATTTTAATCAATCCCCAGTATCTTGGCCAGTGATTTACTTACCTGGGTCACAAAACCTGGACCATTGTCTGATTTTACTACCTTAGGTATTTTGAATCTTCAGAAAATTTTCTTCAGTAATTTTTTTTAGCCACATGGTTGAGACAGTCCCATGCACATGAACAGTTGAAAAAGCATACCTGTTGCCTGTTAATGTTTATGGACTTCTCTTCGTCTAGCAGTACCACCGCCCCAGTCCTTTCTTTACCTTTTATAATGTAACTGATCCTGGCAGTGAACTGGTCATCATCTCCCCAGCCAGCAGGATGTCGTTAAGATCTTTGCAAACTCCAGTCTCTTTAACCAACAGTTGATGGCAGTCATGAGTCACTGGTTCACCAGTCTCCACAGGCAGAAGAGTGGTGGGATGAGGCTGGCTGGTGGAGCGAACACAATCAGCTCAGTCTCTCAGTGAGAAGCAGGTTTTGGTGGTGGGTCCCTCGGGCGTTGGTCATCATCAGTTGGTGGCTGCCAGACAATGCTCTCCAATGCATGGGGGCTATTATTGTTGCTTTATGCCCCAAAGTCAACTTGTCAGCAGTGATATCTTTTTGATAGACAGGCCCTCCCCTTGCTACAGGATCAAGCTTCTTTGACAGATAAGCAACTGGTCTGTCCCACGGCCCTAGGGATTTGGTTAAAACTCCCCAGGCGACCCCCTTATGCTCATCCACATAAAGGGTAAAAGGTTAGTTATATCAAAAGGCTTAGAGCCAATGCTTTCAGCTGGGCCTTTTTAATGGCATCAAATGCCTCCTGGTGCTCTGGGGTCCAGGAGAATTTTTTCCTTAGTCAGCCTGCAAAACCCAGATGTCCCCAGAAATTCTCCTACTTGTCTGGCCATCGTTGGGGAATTTTAAACCCTTGGGACAGTCAGCTCCAGATGAGCTGCCTAGTTCTGCACGTGTCAGGGTCCTTCCATTCAATGGCAAAAAGCAGTTGGCTGGTGGGATGTAACCTCGAACGAGTGGGGTACCCGGCCCACGCCGAGGTCCACTGTTCTTCGGGTAGTCCATGAATTACCTTGGGCTTTGGGAGGGGTGCCAAACCCCGTTTCCCTTTAATTTTATCCGTTCTTAGGGCTAGGACCTTCGATACCTTGTCTTCTTGGGACAGTCATTTGCCAAGTGTCCTTTTTCTTTACAATATGCACACTGTTCCTCCTTGTCAAGTGGGGTCCTGTTGCCCAGGTTTCCTAGCCTGTTTTAAATTTCCTAACTTTCCTTTAACCACTGCAGCCAAGGTATTTTAGTGAAATTCTTTTCCTGTCTTCTGTCATGCTTTTTCTCTGCTCTCTGTCCTCTACTGTCTTTTGTTTCTCTCCTTCCCTTCTCTGTCCCTTCAATACACTTTCTCTGTCTCTTAACTCTTCCATTCTATGGAGTTCCTTCCTAATATCTGGGGCCCAATTTCCCCATGAAGACCAGAGCCACCGAAGCTCTCTGGGCTTCTGAACTAGGGTCAAATGTGTTTTCTTTAACTTAGCCAAATTGGTGGGCCATGTCGCGGCAACTCAGAGACCTGCCACCAGAGCCTGGCGATAGATTTTTAAGGTCTCCCTACCTTCAGCAGTGTTGAAGTCCCAACTGGGGCACATCAAAAGGAATCCCAAGTCAATCTTGTTTTTTTTTTTTTTTTTTCAGCTGTGCTGGCCGCCCATCGGCCCCAGGGATATTTTTCTAGCCTCAAGCAGAAACTGTTGATAATCATCTCAAATAGCCTAGAGAGAGAACATAAGGAACTCCAAAAAGGGGGTGATTAGTTTTTCCAATTACAAAGATCTGTGGAGAAGGGTCAGCCCTGGAGGCTGATGTTGGGAATGAAACATGTGTGGTGGCAGGGTCATAAGTCATATCCCTGTCCCTCCATTCCAGCATGGATCTGCCCAGGCCATGTGCGGCCCATGGCTGTTCAGCCATTCTGCTGAAGCTCAGCCCCAGTGGCTCTGGCTGCCCTGCCACATTCCTGAGGGCAGGGGATGAGCATGCTCATTGTCTAGCTGGGTCTCCAGCCCTGCTCTCCTGTGGATCTAAAGTCAAACTTAAGTAGGTTAGTTAGTTTTTGACCCATGGGGAGAATAGAAATGGACACAAACACTATGAACAGAAGGACACACACACACACACACACACACACACACACACACACACACAAAACCAGAACAATCCAACAAAGAGGACAAATCCACACGGCAGACAAATGGCGCCCAAACCAAAGTTACAAAGCAGGAGGGAAGAAAGTCCAGAGGCCTGCTGTCCCCTGGAGAAGAGAAACTTCGTCTCCTTCCCTCCTCCAAACAACCCGGGACTTCGTTCAGGGAGGGACCAAGGGTCTCAGGACACGTCTGCTTCCCCCTGTAGTCCTATACAAGTCCTGTGCAGGCCAGGGAAAGATTCAAATACTGGAGTCAAAAACACATAACATACAAGTCTTGTGAAGGCTAGGCACAGAGTCAAGTACTCGAGTCAAAAACATGTAACATCAGATGCATCAGGCATACATCAAACATATAGGTTGCGAGCTCTTTCTTACCTCCAACTGGCAATGGAATTGAGTCTGGGGGTTGACCAGATCTTGGTGGAACTTCCAAAATGTAAGACCCTCAGAATAAGGAGTCTTCCAGTTTCGGTCGGTACCCCAAGAACTCAATGTCCAGTCCAGTTACTGCAACACACAAGAGGCTTTAATTTACAGGAAACATTTGTGCAAATTGGCTCCTCTGACATGCAGGCTAGAGAGAAGCCCCCTCCCCTGGGCCCAGGTGTTTTTTAAAGGCAAACTCACAATCTTAGGGAGGGGGTGGGACCCTTTGTCCATTGAGTATGCAACCCTTGGAGGCCGGACGGTCTGCTATTAGGGTCAACAGACCTTAGGGCCTCAGGGTGTGCTAATTAATTTTGTCTGGGCAAACCAGAGTTAAAGCTATCTCTTTGTTTCCTAAGGACACTATTCACCAACTGCTGACTCACAGGAAAGCAGGAGCAGTGTGAATTCTTGTTATCTCAGTGCCTTGTGAGAGGAAGTTAGCAAATTCCAAGGAACAGATATTGGTTTCCAGGTTTAACATTACTTTTTTTGTCTTTCAAGATCATCTCATACAGTTAAAAGTTATTTCTTATGCAGTGCCTTTGGTTGTGTGTACATGAAGAGAAGATGGAGAACACTGGGGTGGACCCTCACTCATTCCCAATCTGTCTGTAACTCTTAATCCCCCTCCCTCAATTTTCACTCCCTTTCCATCTCTCTGTCTCTCACTTCTCTCTCCCATGTTGCAGATCAAATCAGAAAGGCAGGGACTGCATCCTCCTGAGCAGGATCAACTCCACAGTTCTTTATTATCATCTGTTTATGTTGTTCCCAAATAATAAACTCATTTATCATTTGTCTTCATTCTATTGAACTCAGTAACACACCATCTCTACATGAATCAATTTTATTTATTAAGAATAAAGTCAAGTGTGACGTCTCACATGTTCACAAAATTATACGCATGATGTGGGTTTTCTCTTCCAAGATTGCTTCCCTATTACCTTATATCAAGATGATAAAAAAGGATTTAAATATATACAGGGTAAGAAATACAGATGAACAAAATTATGAAAAGTTCATTGCTTGACCTATATCAGTTTTCTGAGAACATACTGTAGTTCCTCCTACAGGAATACTCAAGGGTATAACCTGCTTTTAAAAAACCATGAACAGTCAGAAACTCACACACTGACATCACATAATTAAAATTAAATGGAATCTCTGAACAGATTTCAAAGTGCGAATATTTTCTCTTAAGAGGACTCATTTTTGTAACCCACATGTTTATGGTCTTAAAGTCTTCAAAGTTTTCCTACAACATGATTTGCTTCATGTAAAAGAAAGCAAGCATGAAGGATTGGGCTTATGGAAGTCAATCAATCTGAATGAGGTTTTTGTTTAAATAAAGACAAGTATTACAATGAAACAGGGTTCCCTTATCAGTGAATTCCTAGGGCTTTTGTCCACGTGACTTTGCTTTTAAGAGCAAAACAGAGATATTGCAATGTTTGAACTGACTGTTCAAACTTTTCCAATATTGTTCTTTCCAGAATCCTATGTAACTCAATGTGTGTTGGCTGATGATCATACAACATCCTTTCTAGTAAGATTCCTTTCTATAAGAGTTTTCTTTGGACCACAAAGATTATTGCAATAAGTAAAGTGCACAACTTTACCACAATGATTACATGTACAGGGTTTCCATACACTATGATTTTTTTGTGTGTGATTATAAAGACTAATGATACATAGAAAGGATACACCACATGGGATACATTCAGTGTCTTTCAAGTATGCATTTCTTATGACTTAAGAGATGGCTGGGATGTGCAAATGCTTTACCATACTGATGGCATTCATAAGGCTTCTCTCCAGTATGTGTTCTTGTAGGACTTTTAAAAACATGTGTTGCAAAAATTTTACTACTTTGATTATAATCATAGGGTCTCTCTACAGTATGTGTTCTTTTATGATGTACCAGATGGCTGTGTCATGTAAAAGATTTACCACATTGCTTACATCCATAGGGTTTCTGCCCACGATGTGTTCTATGATGAAACTAGAGAGTACTGACACGGGAATATGATCTACCACATTGATTACATAATAGGGTTTCTCTCCAGTATGTGTTCATTTATGACATACTAGAGTGCTGTGATGTGAAAAAGCTTTACCACATCGATTACATACATAGTGTTTTTCTCCAGTATGTGTTCTTATATGTATTTTAAGCTGAGCATTCCTTCCAAATGCTTTACATCATTGATTACATACATAGGGTTTCTCTCCAGTATGTGTTCTTATGTGTTTTAAGCTGACTATTTCTTCCAAATGCTTTACCACATTCATTACTTTCATAGGGTTTCTGTCCAGTATGTGTTCTTATATGTCTTTTAAGCTGACAATTACTTGCAAATGCTTTACCACATTGATTACACTCATAGGGTTTCTCTCCAGTATGTGTTAATATATGACTTTTAAGCCACCCATGTGTTGTGAAAGCTTTATTACATAGATTACATTCATAGGGTTTCTCTCCAGTATGGATTCTTTTATGACACACCAGAGTGCTGTTTTGTGAAAAAGCTTTACCACATTGATTGCATGCATAGGGTTTCTCTCCAGTATGTGTTCTTATATGTATTTTAAGCTGACCATTACTTGCAAATGCTTTACCACATTGATTACATTCATACAGCTTCTCTCCAGTATGTGTTCTTTTATGTTTTTTGAGATTATTGCATAGGGAAAAGACTTTACCACATTGATTACAGTCTTGTGTTTTCTGTCCAGTATGTGTTCTAATATGTCTTTTAAGCATAGTATGTCTTGCAAATAATTTACCACATTGACTACATTCATAGGTTTTCTCTACCATTTGAGTTCTTTCACAGAGTTGGAGGAAACTGTGGCATTCAGAGACTTCACCATACTGAAGACATCTATATGGTACCTCTCCAGTATGAAATTTTTCAAGCCTTTGAAGATGCCTGTAACATAAAAAGTTTTTTACACATTCATTGCGTATATTCACAGGATTCAAAACCTTATGGCTTCTTGCATTCCAGCAAAGATAATTAGCACATGTAAAACTTTACCACATGCATGATACTAAAGAAACAGTATATTTATAAAATAAATTTATAACTTGGCCAATTGTGAACAAGAATCCGATCTTAAGTTTTACATTTATAATGCTTCCCTCATGAGGTGTTGTTTTGTTTTCTTTGAAGATACTTGTGATTCAGAGTAAGAGCTTTTATTTCACGGGCCTCATTTATGGCATTTATTTACATGAGAATTCTCACATAATTGAAAAAGACTGAAAACAACTCAGAGCTTTTCCATACTTATTGCATTTATCAGTTTTTCCACAGTATAAATTATACTTCATTGGCCAAATATACCAGTAAAAATGGAAGCATTCACCCATTCCAATGTTCATTAGGATTTACTTCAGTGTGAGTTTGTTCATATCTTTCAGATGATGTTGGAATACTGATAAATTTTAAACTTCTTTCACACTCAACAAATATCCTCAAAGTGGGGGCTAGTAATCATCTTTCCTTTCTTCTCAATGTCCTAAGAGAGAGACGTATGTTGCTTCTGTCCACATTCTAAATTCACATGGCTTGCATTTAGAGTATCATATAGTTTTTATTTTTCCCTAGGTTTTCTGATACAGAATATCTCTGTGTAGACCCGGCTAGCCTCGAACTCACTTTGTAGGTCAGGCTGATCAGAAACTTAAGAGATCCACCTTGTTCTTCGTCATTAATGCTGGAATTAAGGGCATGGGTCACAACTACCTAACTCAACATATGATATACTTATTAGAGTAAGAATAACAAAGAAAAGGTTTCCACTTTGCACTCATGCAATTTGATTTTCTTTTGCTCACAGACATGTGTGTCAGGGATTAATGTTTCTCCACAAAAACCTTCTTGGTACTCATGAACTGACCCTTTCTATATACATAGCAAAGTCACAAATATATAAGTAATGCCTGATTAACTATTCACATTTTTCTTAGAAAGTCTTGGACATATAATTATCACCTATACAAGAAATATATTGTTTAAAATATCTGAATATTATTAAACTCAACAAACTGACATATCTATATCATAGATCTCCAGGTGCTATAATTCAAATGGTGGTATCTGTGAAGGCATTGTTTCCTTCTCTTTTTACATAAATACCTTGCAAACACAGAAGAGCTACCGTTCACTGAGGTACATGGTTTTGTTAGAAAATGAGAACCATCACTATACTTTAAGCTGCACTTTTTTCAACTTTGATCTTCTTAATTTTTTGTAATTCTTTTTGTGTGTCTCTTCAATAAAATTTCCAGAATACATTAAAATATCTTCAGAGCCAAATTTGCATAAATTTACATGTGAAAATTTACCTTCTATGTCTTCTAGAATTTGGACAATGATCTTCCATGTTATGGTCATCCCAAATGTAGCCTGAAATAACAGAAAATATACAATGTATTATTGTAAATTGTACAAAACTTAAATTAATAACTTTAATGAACCTTAGAACCATGCCTCATTCAACCAAGTTTCCTTTTTCTCAATCAAAATTACAGAATAGTATCAATAACCAAGAAATATTTGGTCCCTTATTTTAAAACATGAAGGAAATTTCAATCTTACCTGTATCAGTGAGGTTCCTGTACGTGTCCAGCATCACATCTCTGTAGAGACATTTCTGAGAAGGATTTAACAAAGCCCACTCTTCCTGAGTGAAATGGATGTACACATCGTCATAGGTCACTGCATCCTACAATAACGCAAACATGTTTGACAAAGAAATATGATACTCACAATGTAAATATAAACAACTTTGACAACATACTCATGTAAGTCTGGAGCCTTGCACACTTATTTCATGACATGGACATTATAATGCATTCACATGAACCATTTAGAAGGAAACTGAATAGGAGGTTCACATGCAACATTTCTTGGCCCTTTAATTAGCATATAGCCCTGAGAAAGAAATCCCTATAAACAGACATAAAGGAAGTGTCAAGCTACAAGAACAACACTACTGAGAACACATCAGAAATAAATTGTACAATAGGAACAGCCTATCACAGAAATACTGAAGGCCCTTGAAACAACATCTGTCTTTGTTAGGTTTTCATTGCTGTTAAGAGATACCATGGACCAGAGCAACTCTTACAAAGAAAAGAGGTGTCACGCTTAAAATTTCCAAGCTTCAGTTAATCATCATGGCAGCAGGCATGTCAGCATATATGCTGCTGCAGTCCTTGATGTTATAGTCCTTACAGCATGACTCAGAGGCAACAGGGAGTTGTCTGACACACTGGGCAGTATTCTGCGAATAAGAAACCTCATGTCTGATCCTACAATGATGTGATTCTTCTAACAGGGAGAAGGCCACTCCAACAAAGCCACAACACATCTTCTTTCACTAGTGGGAACTCATAGAATATTGACTTACAGCTGGAGGACCTTCATGTCAACAAACTGGACCCTCTGAAAGTAGTAAACACTTAGGTGAGTTGATCTGTTAGGGGGCCCCTGAAAGTGAAACCATCATCCATTCCAGTTGCTTGAACTGTGTTTTTGGAATCCGCACCCTATAGTGAGATACTTTACTCAGTCTTGATAAAAAATAGAGTGATTTGGTCCTTCCTCTGCTTTGTATGCCAGACTTTGGTGAGTCCTGAATGAGGGCATTACCCTCTCTGACTAGTAAAGGGAGGAAGGGAAGGGAGGGAAATTGGAGAAGATGGGGAAGAAGGGAGTGTATGGTATGTAAAATGAAAAATAAAAGTTTAAATGAAATTTAAAAAATGAAACAATATATTATTAGAATCATGTACTAAATGTGACTGGTTTTGCACTCATTGTTTTTTAAGTAACAAAGATTTTGAAAACAAATTCATTCCTAGTTTTTTTATATTCAGATTGTGTGTGAGAGATGTTTCCCATGTGTACTTATTACATACCATAGTAGAGGTTGTCAGAAACACTGCATCTGGAGGTGAGGTTGTATTGAGCCTAGAATTTTGGGTTTGGGGGTATGAACTCAGGTCATCCCCAAGTAGAATATGTGCTGTGCCACCATCCAAGACCCATTGAACTTTTTAGGAAAAACAGTAAATGTCATTTCCAGATTGAAAACAATAAGAATAAAAGAGAGTACATGAATAGAAAAGTAAATGATCAATGAGAACTTGGTGAGTTAATATTTATATTCTGTATGAGATAAATTTGCAACATAAATTGAATACAGTGCAAATTATATTCCTGACACTTTATAAGAGTATATCTGATTCGAAAGATTCAGGAAAATGGGAAACAGTTAGAATATCTGGAGGATTACGAAAAACATAGTACATATATTGACACAGCATGGCTTCTATATCTAATACAAACATGCAGTGATTGAGAGGTGTACAATATTTGGGAAAGAACAAAGGAGAGGAAGTGAAAAGTAAAAGAAAAATAAGAGGTAAATACTGTCAACTTTACTCTAAAAAATACAAGGGAAACTCATCCAGATGAACTTAGATCTTGAGCAATGTTACTCAGCTACCCATGATTCTATGTGTTCAGAACTTAAATACATAGACTCATACAAAACTCAAAAGGATATTTACACTGTTCGGTTTCTGACATTCCAGCTATTGATACTTGTTACTAATAGAGACACCCCGCAATCTAGAGCTTTCTATACGTATGGGGTAATCTCCTGCTATGATTCAGAGAATTGTATTTGGGGCTGGCACCGCGGCAGGACAAGACCAGGCGTTGGGCGGAAAATCCCATACTCGTTACAAATGGTGCCCACATGGCTAATAAGAACTTCCACTTAAAATTTAACAGAAGCTTAAAAAAGGGTTTTAAAACAAAAGAACAGAGACAAGCAAGGTTTCTTGGTAGCAGCATTTTTCTCTTGTGAGAGACAAGCAGATTGTGCGGCTCCTCTAAAGGGAAGATTCCAGACTCGGCAAAAAACTGCACGGGTTTAAAAAAGCACTGCTAAAAATTCATTGGTGTGTATCAGAGCTGGCAATGGCAGTGATCACATCTCCAAGCTGGCAGCATGCAGACCAAGGCAGTGAGCACAGCTTTTAGTGCTGGCGGTAAAATAGCCGTTGCCATCTTTTATAAACCCTGGCAGAAACAACAAAGACTTTCATTTTAGCAGTGTTGTTGTTTACCTGATAAAAGACTCGTGGCCAGAAAAAGTTAAAGATTTACAGTAAAGACAGATTCATATTAAGAAAAATCTCTAAAGGTTTACAGTGTATATTATAAAAGATATGTAGGCTTGGGAGAGAAAAGAAATAAAATGATTTTAAAAAGAGAGTGGGGAGCTGGGTGTGGTGGCACACGCCTTTAATCCCAGCACTCAGGAGACAGAGGCAAGCAGATCTCTGTGATTTCAAAGTAAACCTTGTATGCAGAGTGAATTCCAGGACAGATAAGAGTTACACAGAGAAACCCTGTCTCAAGAAATAAAAAATAAAAAGTAAAAGAAACGGAGTAATAATAAAGCTACGTAAAGATGAAAAGCTCAGAGAGAATCTGTATACTGTATGACATTATATTGTCTTTGTATTGTTTGACTGCTGAGGAAACAACTGTTAAAACAAAATGCTGCTGAATTAATTCAATTTATATATTTTAAAAATGCTTTGACTCCAAAATTTAAGTTCAAGGACAAGTTACTGGGGAAAAGGATTTCTATTTTTATTTCCACAGAAAATAAAAAGCTGTGGATTTCTTCCAGACTAATGTGGTTTGAGCAAGCCAGACCCCCTGAAAAAGAGTACCAGGTGATCCTACATTCAAAACAGGTGGACACAGAATCCTTGCAGGCTACAGCCAGGATTTCTACATCTTCTTAGGATCCCCGTGACAGCGCCCCCTATCAGCAGGAAGTACTTTGGAAAGAACGATGCCCAAATTCCCAAATATTGTCTATAAGTGTTTGTTTTCATTTAAATGGACGTGGTTATAAATGGTTAATGATCACAACCCATCTCTTTTTAAAGGTAAAAAGGGAATTATGGTATAGCTATGAATACTTTATTTTCAAATGGATTTTCATTTATTGATATAAACTTAAGGTCAATTTTGTAATTAAGTATATGTCTCCTCTTGTTTAGATATTGTGTTTATATAACTCATTTAGATATGTAATTTGTAATTTAGTACCGATTTTAGATAGTTACCTAGCTAAAAAGTTATAGCTAGGTGAGTTAGGTTTTCTAGATATATAGAGATGTATTTGAGAACAGATCATAGATATTACCTATGATAGTCAGATATTATAGTTAAATTAGTTAAGATTTCTAGATATACAGATGTATTTGAGATGGATAGGAATTCTTCAAACCTTTCAAAGACCTACAGAATATGGCAATTAAAATGATTTAGGGTTTTTCTTGACATTGAGACATAAATGCTCCTGGCAACACCACCCGAGTCAAAAAGGAAGATGAAGATAAACATTGAAGAAACTCGTTAGGGAGTTTACTTCTAATATAGCAAGACTAGTCATTTGGACAAGATACTGCTCTTGTCTGGACTGTTTGACTTTATGCTGTATAAATTCGACGTGCAGGACCCACAGAAAAGTGACTGCTGATTCAAGATGGATATTGGTATAGAGTTCCTGCTTCATGGAAGAGTCTGCCAGACAGTCTACAGGACACAGAGAAAAATGACTGACAAACTGCCAGTACAAGAAGACAGTTTAAAGTTTTCTACTTTGCTGAAGAGTCTGCCAGACACACTAAGGCATATGGGCTGAAGATGGAAGATTACAGAAGAACTTCAGGTGACTGGCCAGACAGTGAGATGTCTATGTCATTTCTAGAGTCTATATACTATCCTTCTGTGGTCTTTGAAGGAGTTGAAGACAGATAGTTATGGTTATTTTTTTCCTTAGTTAGTATTCAATGATATAGGACTTTAGACTCACAAGATAAAATAGATGATAGAATATTTTATTCAAATCTTACTAAATGTTAATGGACTAAATATTGTTAACTGTGATTCTTACTTGATAACTGTTGTGTGACATATTTTGCTATGTTAAGGCTAAAACCCTTCTTTTTATTTAGACAGAAAAGAGATGATGGGAGATGTCATTCTGTGTATGTTTCTCATACTGGTTAATGAATAAAACACTGTTGGCCAATAGGAAAGGAAGATAGGAGGGACAAGGAGACAAGGAGGAAATAGGAAGTAGGAAGGGGGGTCAGGATGGAGAGCCTGGAGAGAACAGAACTGCCATTCCTCCGCTCTCGGTAAGATCACGTGGAAATACATAGAAATGGGTTAATAATTAAGACAGAGCTAGCCAATAAGAAACTAGTAATGGGCCAACAGATTATGTCAAATACAGAGTCTCGGTGTGAATTATTTGGGGCTATCTCGGTGGTGGGACAAGACCAGCGGAGGCAGGCAGAAAACCTGTACACCTTACAGGTGACCAGGTCTCATTTACATTTTCACTGACACCTTTCTAGGTGGGGCTAACAGGGTCTGCAGTTCCCTGAGGCTTATTCTTAATTGTTGACAAGGTCTCATTTGCATTTTCATTGACACCTCTCCAGGTGGGGCCTAAAAGTTTCCTGAGCCCTCCCTTCCATAGCTTTTCTCAAATCTTACATTAACCTCCAGCTGTAACAGCTAGATAACAGGAGACATGCTTTCTAATGCAAAATGCTAATGCTCTATTGGCTCCTTCAGCCTTGAAAGCACCCTAACAGGTCCTTGGAACCTGAGATGACTAAACACCCTTTTTTTGCTTCCCCTACCTCCATCTGGTGCCAGGATATATAAGCTAGCCTAGTAAAGTAAGATATATAATATAAAGCCTTCTTAATATGAAGAGTGCTGTGTTATTAACCTCAACATCCTCCACAGTTTCTCGGGCTTCTACAGCTGTGAAGGCGCCGCAAAGTTTCCCTGTGTTTCCTGCTGTCCTGGGACTTGATCAGTAAACTGCATTGGCCAATTCCTTCCTAATTATTAATATTAGTCTTGTTGATGTTTTCTAGTAGATTTTTCCAATTAATTGTTTAATATTTATTTATTTATTCATATATTTATTTATTTTGGAGTTTGACACAGAATTTCTGTTTGTGGCCTTGCTGTCCTTGAACTTACTCTGTAGAGCAGGATGTCCTCAAACTCACAGATGTCCACTTGTGTCTATTTCCTGAGTGCTGGACTGAAAGGCGACAGTTAGACACAAAATTTATTGTCGCTTATCCATGTCACCAATAGATGACACAGGTTTCTTCTTACACTATAAAGGTTTAATCTCTCTTTCTTCCTCCCCACAATGTGCAGAGCTAGCACAGACCATTACTAAATGCAGACTGAAATGATTCTCTTCTTTCACATATTGAAGGCTTCCCAGAATATTAAAAATCAAGAGAAACATTTTAGGTCACAAAAGATGATGTTTTTACTGTGTCATCCTGCTGAGGTCAAGATACCTGAGGGTGCTTTTTACCTGGATGTCAGAGTCCCCCAAAACAACCATGATAGAAATGCAGGTGCCATCTCACAAACAAGATGATACATCTTTTTCCTGAGAGATGTCTGGGTGATAGGACCATTGGATTGTGGTTTCATTCCTGAAATTCATGTCAAATTCTTGAGATATTTATCATATGGGAGGTGCACTAGAATGTGACAGAATGTTGGATCATAAATGTTGCCTGGCAACCCTACTTACATTCAATATCCTGGTATCATGGGTCAAGAACCAGAGAGCAGCTTCGCTGTTGTATTATCATGGGACGTTACAATCTCTGAAGATGACATATTCCAAAAACTTTTGATGACAGCATTTGATTCCGCTAACCAAGTCATAGCCAAATCTCTGGAAGTTTGCCTACAGCTATTACTGGTTACCCAATTAAAGATTACCTATTATCAGAGAATATATACAGTCTGTGGAGAAACAGTTCAAAGACTTCTGCTGCAAACATATTTTCAGCTGATATGAAAATTTTAGCTACTACTGCTATGCCAGGTATGGGCCCATCATCTCAGGTCCTGCCTCAGCACAACAGAGATTCAGGCACTGGTGATGATGTCAGACCAACATAATACATCAGGCAAGAAAGTATAAGTATCTGATCATTAACTTATGGAATTTTAAAAATCTGTGCTGACAGCATACTTTATCATGTCTGCCCAGGAATTGATGATACAAAAATGTTCAACTACTTACATATTTAAACATGTAATTTTTGAATTGTTTCTTGATAGAAAATGTTAACCATGAAGTTTGGGGACACCTTGTGTGACTCAAGTGAGACAGACGATCTAACTATCTGATTGTTTCATTATTCAAGTCTGTCTTCTTCTACTCAAGACAGTATGAATATCTGATCATTAACTTATGGAATTATTAAAAATCAAATTCTGTGATGACAGCATACTTTATCATGTCTGCCATGTCTATCCAGGGATTTATGATACAAAAAGTTCCACTACTTACATATGTAAAGATGTAATTATTAAATTGTTTCATTATATAATCTATGAACCCTGAAGTTTGGTGCCACCTTGTGTGAATCAAGTGTGACAGACGATCTAACTATCCGGTTATTTCATTCTTCAAATCTGTCTTTTTCTAGTCCAGGAAGAGTGGAGTCTGGACCCACCTTGGTGGTGTTAATTGTCTCTTGGGATTTCATTATTTATTTATTTAAATCAATGTTGATATCATTTTGTTAACTCTCTAGGGGTGACTTATGAGAAATTATCTCATTATTCATTCACTTATTTTTTCAAGTCTATGATTAAAAACTCAATGACCTCTTCAGTTCTGAGCAATCTTGTAGGAGTCACGTATAAAACACCATCCCCTTGTTGAATTTTTATTCATTTAATTATGAAAATCTATCATTATGTATTCAGGGATCACTGTAGATTTGAGCCTCCTTATGGAAGTCAATCATGCCAGACCATCACATCATCTAATACACTTACTTACTGAACTGTAAAATAAGAAAAGAAATACAAATTCATCATTTATTTAACGTATTTGAAATAAAGATGATGTTATGGACCATACGTCCCTTTTGGAGTCAGATGTTGGGGGGCTTGATGATGAAACATCATCTCATTACTTGATTATGTAGCTATTTAAATAGATCATTACATCAGCCATAGATTTACTACTTTGGTGCCATCTTGCCACTGTTATTATAAACACCCACTGATTCTAATTGTCAATTTATTCCAGGAAGAGGTCAGTCGGACTCCTCCATGTGAAATTTAAGTATGCACCACCATGTCATTATTCAATAATTTTTCAATATATAATAATTGTTTAAATCGATGAAGATGTGGTCCTTCACGACTGAGGTCTGGTCATTCCTCCCTGCGAGTTAATCGTGTGGCATTATTTACTTATCTAAGTATTACTGCCATGACAGTCACTGGAGTTTGGTTCCATCTTAAGCAAGTTAAGTGTGCAGAAGTATCCAATGATTTACTGATTTGATTTATATATATATATATATATATATATATATATATATATATATATATAGATGGCGCCAACAATTATAGGTTGGGCTGCTGTGCAATTGACACAGTAGGAGATTGGTCCCAGAAGCAGTGCCCAGAGAATGAGGGACACTGGGATATCCAGTGATTACTGATTACATAATAGATTTTTAATGTTCGAGTGATTAAAAGATTTAAAAAACTTTATTGTTTCGCATCAACAGTTTCTGAGAGGTTGCAACAAAACTGACCCAAGAAGGACACACTCAACTCCAGTTTAAAAAAATTGAGTAACTTAATAATCTCATGATCAGAGAATCTTATCTAATGTACTCTGTTCGGCTGAAAACATGACACACCACCAACACTAACTAACTCTAAATATCCATATCATAAAGTGGGGTACAGACCTTAAGAGAGAATTATCAATTGAGGAATCAAAAATGACTGAAAGAAACGTAAGACAGTGCTCAAAATCCTTAGTCATCAGCCAAATGTAAATCAAAACAACTCTGAAAAACCATGTGAACAAGCTGTTCTAAAGGAAGGAGAATGAAGAGAATTTCATTTTCTTTTCAGTAAATAGAAAAGGATTATGGTAGAGGCGATTAATGGTACTGTTTCCACCCTGGAAATGAGAAAATTGAAGCATAGAACATAGGTTTAAATACTCATCAATGTACTTGAATGGCAGAATGATGCTTTCATTTTCATGCTCATATCACTATAGGCATGTTGTGAGCTTGAGAGACTGGTAAATATGTATAACTCAAAAGAAGAGCCCTGCTTTGTTTTTGTGAGGAAATCAGCGAGGCTGTGAGGTTAGTCCATTGGTGGGTATGTAACTTTAGCACGTGGGAGGGGCACTAGAATGGGACAGAATATTGGATCATAAATGTTGCCTGACAACCCTGCTTGCCTCCTGGTATCATGGGCCAAGAACCAGACAGCAGCTTCGATAAACTGTGGGACATTACAATCTCCCAAGGTAACTATCTCCTAAAACTTTTGATTACAGCATTTGATTCCCCTAAGCAAGTCATAGAATAATGTCTGGAAATTGGCCTACAGCTATTACTGGTTACCCAATTCAAGATTACCTAATATCAGAGAACATAGTTGGTGGAGAAACAGTTCAAAGCCCCATGTTTATGAAAGCTCTCTCTCCTAAGAAGTAAAACTATGGATTATAAGATAATAAGACTCACAATTATTCATCAAAAGTTGAGTTTTCCGTTGTTAAATTCTTTCAGGAAGGTGATAATCCATTTGTTAGAGTAGACTTAGTGATTATTGGAATGCAGTTCATCTCCCCTGAGGCAGCTGTCCCACATCAAATATGGGGTATCTTCTAAAACCCTGCATGCACAATGACATTTCAGCATTTACACGTTTTACTTCTCAAGTCTGCGATTAAATAAGGGATGAACCGGGGAGTTTCACACAGTCTTGTGGGAGGCAGGTAAAAGACAACTTGTGTCGAGTATGGCAGACCATATCCTTTTCTGATCATGTTATTATTTAGTTATTAAAATAGGACATTAGATAATCCATGATCAGTGGATTATTGTTCCACGATGTGGGAATCACGTATTTTAGACCATCTAAATATTAATTATATAATTAAGTTAATTAAGTAATTAAATTAATGATGACAAGCATTGTTCACGAGTCTGGTTTGGAGCCACCTTATGAAAGTGGATGATGTTACATCAACTCTTTATTTGATTATTTGTAATTAGTTGTATAATTATGTAAACCAATAACCCTCTATTCCATGAAGAGTCCTGTGAAGCTCCCTCTTGGGAGTTAATATGCAATGTCATCACATTTTACGATGCATTTTTTCAATTGATGATGATGACATCCTTCATGATTGGAGTCTGGACATGCTTCCCTGCCAGTTAAATGCTACCTCACCTCTCTATTGTGATGGTTAGCTGTTACTGACTTATGATTAGGGAGAAAATGCCTGTTAGGGACCAGGTTGGGAAGGTTGTAGAAATGGAAACGGCAGTTTCTGAATGATCAGTGAATCACCCAGATACACGTGTTGCTGGATGATTGAGTCCAGAAGATTCCATGGTGCCCTCCGAGAAATACAAGGACTTCACCGAAGCAGGCACGGTTTTCTGGGTGTTTGCTCCCTGCACTTCCTCCAC
This sequence comes from Phodopus roborovskii, assembly GCF_943737965.1. Classification (NCBI taxonomy): domain Eukaryota; kingdom Metazoa; phylum Chordata; class Mammalia; order Rodentia; family Cricetidae; genus Phodopus; species Phodopus roborovskii. The sequence continues at coordinate 44,456 of NW_026125707.1, forward strand.
ATCTTCACCTTGGTGGTGATAATTTAATTAATATATTTAAAATAAAGGTAATGTTATGGACCATAAGTGCCTTTTGGAGTCAGATTTTGGGAGTTGATGTTGCAACATCATCTCATTACTTCATCATTTAGCTATGTAAATAAATCATTTCATCTTCGATAGGTTTAAGACTTTGGTGCCACCTCGTAAGTGTTAATATAAAATGCCAACTAAATGATTGTCTTTTTAAATTTTTAAATACATCATTATTCCAGGAAGAGATCGGTCTGATTACACCATGTGGGATTTAAGTATGCACCACCATGTCATTTTTCAATAATTTTTCATTATATATTAATTATTTAAATCGATGAAGATGTTGTTCTTTATGACTGGAGTCTAGCCCTCCCTCCCTGGGAGTTAATCGCGTGGCATTATTTACTTTTCTAAGTACTACTTCCTTGAAAATCACTGGAGTTTCATTCCATCGTATGAAAGTTAAGTATGCAAGTCTATCCAATTATTAACTTATTTGATTGCATAAGTAATGATGGTGTCATCCGTCATTTGAGTGCTGTGTGGTGATTGACACAGCAGGAGACCGGTACCAGAAGCAGTGCCCAGAGAATGAAGGACACTGCATTATCCAGTGATAACTGATTATGTAATCATAGAATTTTAACTATGGAATGATTACACGATTTAAAATAACTGTGCTGGTTCGCATCATCCGTTTCTGAGAGCTTGCTACAGAACTGACCCATGAAGGACACAGTCACCACCGATTTTAGAAATGGAATAATTGAATAATCTCCTGATTAGGGAATCTCATCAAATGAACTCTGTCTGGCTGATAACATGACACACCATCAATAATAAATAACTCTAAATAACCATATTAGAAAGCATGGTACAGGACTTAATAGAGAACTATCAATTGAGGAATCCAAAATGACTGAAATAAACATAATACAGGGCTCCAAATCCTTAGTCATCAGCCAAATGCAAATGCAAACAACTCTGGGAAAATATGGGATCAAGCTCCTCTAAAGTTAAGAGACTGAAGAGGAGTTTATTTCCAATAAAGAGAAAAGTATCATGTTAGATGTGATTAATTTTATTGTTTCCATCTAGAAATGAGAAAATTGAAGCATAGAAAACAGGTCTAAAATACTCATAAATGTACTTGAATGGCATAATGATGCTTTTGTTTTCATGCTTTTGTCACTATAGTCATGTGGTAGCTTGAGAGACTGGTAAATACGTAGAACTGAAAAGAAAGAGCCCTGCTTTGTTTTTGTGAGAAAATCAGTGAGGCTGTAAGGTTAGTTCATCAGTGGGTATGCTCTTTTTAGCATGTGGGAGGGGCACTAGAATGTGACAGAATGTTGGTTCATCAATGTTGCCTGGCAACCCTGCTTGCATTCTGTATCCTGGTAGCATGGGCCAAGGACGAGAGAGCAGCTTCGAGAAAGAGTTATCATGGGACATTAGAGTCTCCCAAGATAACTATCTCCAAAATCTTTCAATGACAGCATTTGATTCGCCTAACCAAGTCACAGCCAAATCTCTGGAAGTTTGCCTACAGGTTTTACCGGCTACCAAATTCAAGATTACCTAATCATGAGAGAACATCGTCTGTGGACAAACAGTTCAAGGTCTTATGTTTATGAATTCTCTCTCCTAACAATTAATATTATGGACACAATCATTTTTCATTATATATTCATTATTTGAGTCGATGAAGATGTTGTTCTTCTTGACTGGACTAGGGCCAATCCTCCATGGGAGTTAATGACGTGGCAGTATTTAATCATCTAAGTACTCCTTCCTTGACAATCACTGGAGTTTGGTTCCATCTTATGAAAGTTAAGTATGGAGGACCATCCCATTATTAACTTAGTTGATTGCGTAAGTAATGATGGTGTCATCTGTCATGTGGCTGCTGTGGGATTGACACAGCAGCAGATCGGTACCAGAAGCAGTGCCCAGAGAATGGGGGACACTGCCTCATACAGTGATTACTGATTACGTAGTAGTACATTTTTAACAATCGAATGATTACACGATTTTAAATAAAAACTGTACTGTTTCACATCATCAGTTACTGCGAGGTTGCAACGGAACTGACCCATGAAGGACACAGTAACAACCAATTTTAAAAACGGAATAACTGTATAATCTCCTGATCAGGGAATCTCATCTCACGAACTCTGTCGGGCTGACAACATGACACACCACCAACAATAAATAACTCTAAATAACCATATTAGAAAGCGGGATACAGGACTTAATAGAGAACAGTCAATTGAGGAATCCAAAATGACTGAAATAAACATAATACAGGGCTCCAAATCCTTAGTCATCAGCCAAATGCAAATGCAAACAACTCTGGGAAAATATGGGATCAAGCTCCTCTAAAGTTAAGAGACTGAAGAGGAGTTTATTTCCAATAAAGAGAAAAGTATCATGTTAGATGTGATTAATTTTATTGTTTCCATCTAGAAATGAGAAAATTGAAGCATAGAAAACAGGTCTAAAATACTCATAAATGTACTTGAATGGCATAATGATGCTTTTGTTTTCATGCTTTTGTCACTATAGTCATGTGGTAGCTTGAGAGACTGGTAAATACGTAGAACTGAAAAGAAAGAGCCCTGCTTTGTTTTTGTGAGAAAATCAGTGAGGCTGTAAGGTTAGTTCATCAGTGGGTATGCTCTTTTTAGCATGTGGGAGGGGCACTAGAATGTGACAGAATGTTGGTTCATCAATGTTGCCTGGCAACCCTGCTTGCATTCTGTATCCTGGTAGCATGGGCCAAGGACGAGAGAGCAGCTTCGAGAAAGAGTTATCATGGGACATTAGAGTCTCCCAAGATAACTATCTCCAAAATCTTTCAATGACAGCATTTGATTCGCCTAACCAAGTCACAGCCAAATCTCTGGAAGTTTGCCTACAGGTTTTACCGGCTACCAAATTCAAGATTACCTAATCATGAGAGAACATCGTCTGTGGACAAACAGTTCAAGGTCTTATGTTTATGAATTCTCTCTCCTAACAATTAATATTATGGACACAATCATTTTTCATTATATATTCATTATTTGAGTCGATGAAGATGTTGTTCTTCTTGACTGGACTAGGGCCAATCCTCCATGGGAGTTAATGACGTGGCAGTATTTAATCATCTAAGTACTCCTTCCTTGACAATCACTGGAGTTTGGTTCCATCTTATGAAAGTTAAGTATGGAGGACCATCCCATTATTAACTTAGTTGATTGCGTAAGTAATGATGGTGTCATCTGTCATGTGGCTGCTGTGGGATTGACACAGCAGCAGATCGGTACCAGAAGCAGTGCCCAGAGAATGGGGGACACTGCCTCATACAGTGATTACTGATTACGTAGTAGTACATTTTTAACAATCGAATGATTACACGATTTTAAATAAAAACTGTACTGTTTCACATCATCAGTTACTGCGAGGTTGCAACGGAACTGACCCATGAAGGACACAGTAACAACCAATTTTAAAAACGGAATAACTGTATAATCTCCTGATCAGGGAATCTCATCTCACGAACTCTGTCGGGCTGACAACATGACACACCACCAACAATAAATAACTCTAAATAACCATATTAGAAAGCGGGATACAGGACTTAATAGAGAACAGTCAATTGAGGAATCCAAAATGACTGAAATAAACATAATACAGGGCTCCAAATCCTTAGTCATCAGCCAAATGCAAATGCAAACAACTCTGGGAAAATATGGGATCAAGCTCCTCTAAAGTTAAGAGACTGAAGAGGAGTTTATTTCCAATAAAGAGAAAAGTATCATGTTAGATGTGATTAATTTTATTGTTTCCATCTAGAAATGAGAAAATTGAAGCATAGAAAACAGGTCTAAAATACTCATAAATGTACTTGAATGGCATAATGATGCTTTTGTTTTCATGCTTTTGTCACTATAGTCATGTGGTAGCTTGAGAGACTGGTAAATATGTAGAACTCAAAAGAAAGATCCCTGCTTTGTTTTTGTGAGAAAATCAGTGAGGCTGTAAGGTTAGTTCATCGGTGGGTATGCTCTTTTTAGCATGTGGGAGGGGCACTAGAATGTGACAGAATGTTGGTTCATAAATGTTGCCTGGCAACCCTGCTTGCATTCTGTATCCTGATATCATGGTCCAAGGGCCAGAGAGCATCATCAAGAAAGTGTTATCATGGGACATTACAGTGTCCCAAGATAAAGATCTCCTAAAACTATTTATGACAGCATGTGATTTGCCTAAACAAGTCATAGCCAAATCTGTGGAAGTTTGCCTACAACTTTTACTGGTTACCAAATTCAAGATTACCTAATTATCAGAGAACATAGTCTGTGGATAAACAGTTCCAAGGCTTCTGTTTATGGATGATCTCTCTCCTAAGAAGTACAACTATGGAACAAAAGATAATAAGACTCACAATTATTTATCAAAAGGTGAGTTTTCCATTGTTTACTTCCTTCAAGAAGGTGATAATCCATTTGTTCGATTAGACTTAGTGATTATTGGATTTCAGTTGATCTCTTTTGAGGCAGCTGTCCAACATTAAATATGTGCTATCTTCTAAAAACCCTGCATACAAAATGACATTTCAGCATTTAAACATTTTATTACTCAACTCTGAGATTAAATAACGGATGAACCTGGGAGTTTCACACAATGATATGGGATTCAACTGAGAGCCAATTGTGTCGAGTATGGCAGACCATTTCATCCTCTAATTATGTTGCTATTTGATTATTAAAATAGGACATTAGATAATCCATGATCAGTGCATTGTGATTCCATGATATGGCAGGCAATTATTATAGACCATCTAATTATGAATTACATAGCTAAAATATTTAAATTAATCACAACAGCATCGTTCTCGAGTCTGGTACGGAGCCACCTTAGGGTACTGGATGATGCTACATGAACTCATTATTTGATTATTTAAATATATAAAACAATGTTTATATCATCCATAACACCTGGAATTTTGGAGCCAGAGATCATCTAATTACAGAATTAAAGTATAAAAATTGACAATTTGTGTTAATACCCCAGATAATGTAAATATCTCTATAGTTATGTAAACCAAAAATCCTCCATTAACTTCACAAAAGCTCCCTCTTGTGGAGTTAATGTGCAATATCATCACATTTTAGGATTCATTGTTACAGTTGATGATGTTGGCATTCTTCATGACTACAGTCTGGCCATGCTTCCCTGCCAGTTAAGTGCTACATCACCACTTTATTGAGACAGTTAGCTATTACTGACTTATTAATTCTTTCAATTATTTAAATGACAGTCATTGCCATCACTGATTACCATTAGGATGCAAATATCTGTCAGGGACAAAGTTAGGAAAGTTGTAGACATGGGCAGAGCATTTTCTGAATGATCTATGCATCTCCTAGGGGACTAGGGATACTAAATGATTGAGTTCAGAAGATTGCATGGTGCCCTCTGAGAAAAACCAGGTCTTCACCAAGGTCGGCATGGTGGACTGGGTGTTGACTACCTGCTCTTCCTACACATCTTCATTCACATCAGTTGTGATCTATGATGATAAGAATTAGTGGCACAAGGAGATTGGCACCATCACCGAGACCTCGCGAAAGGATGACGACCCAGAACCCGGAATGGGCCAATTACCTCAGTTCCTACAGCAACACAATAGAGATTCAGGCACTGGTGAGTATACCAGGCAAACAGAATTCACCAGGCAAGACAGTATGATTATCTGAAGATTAACTTATGGAATTTTAAAATTCCCTGACTACACCATACTTTTTCATATCTGGCCAGTCTTCCCATGAATTGATGATACAAAAAGGTCAACGACTTACTACTTTAAAGATGTAATTATTAAATTGTTTCATTATATAATCTGTGAACTCTGAAGTTTGGGGCCACCTTGTGTGACTCAAGCGTGACAGATGATCAAACTATATGATTATTTCACTATTCAAATCTGTCTTTTTCTTCTCCAGGAAGAGTGGAGTCTGGATCCATCATGTTGGTGTTAAATTGTCTCTTGTGATTTCATTATTTATTGATTTATTTAAATCAATGTTGATATCATTTGTTATCTCTCCAGGGGTGAATTATGAGAAATTATGTATTTATTCATTCATTTTTTATTCAAATCTATGATTAAGAACTCAATGTCTTTTCAGTATTGAGCAATCTTTTAGGCTTTATGAATAAAACACTATCCACTTGTTTAGTATTTACTCATTTGATTATGAAAATCTGTCAGCATGTATTCAGTGATCACTGGAGTTTTGAGGCTCCCTCATGGAGTCCATCTTGCCAGACCATCACATTATCTAATACTATAATTACTCATTTATCTGAGGAAGTAGGAAATTAAATATTAATTCATCATTTAATTAACGTATTTAAATACAGGTTATGTTCTAGACCGTAAGTCCCTCTTGGACTTTGGATCTCTTCAGTTTTGATCAATATTGTAGGAGTCACGTACAAAACACCATCCACTTGTTTAATTTTTATTCATTTAATTATGAAGATCTGTCATTTTTTATTCAGTGATCACTCGAGTTTTGAATCGCTTTGTGGGAGTCAGTCATTCCAGACCATCACATCATCAAATACTACACTTACTTATTTAACTGTAAAATAGGGAAAATAAATAATAATTCATCATTTAGTTAATGTGTTTAAGGTATAGAAGATGTTATGGACCATAAGTCCCTTCTGGAGTCAGATTCGGGAGTTGATGATGTAACACCATTTCATTTCTTGATTATTTAGCTATTTCAATAGATCCTTTCATCAGCCATAGTTTTACGAATTTGGTGCCATCATGTCAGAGTCAATATAAAACGTCTACTAATTAATTATCAATTTAATTTTTAAATAAATCATGATTCCAGCAAGAAATCAGTCTGACTTCTCCATGTGGGCTTTAAGTATGCACCACCATGTCATTATTCAATTATTCTTCATTATATCTTAATTATTTAAATCTATGACTATTTCCTTTTCATGCTTATATAACTATAGGTTTGTTGTAGCTTGAGAGACTGGTAAATATGTATAACTCAAAAAAGAGCCCTGCATCGTTTTTGCGAGAAAATCAGTGAGGCTATAAATTTAGTCCATCATTGGGTATGCTAATTTTAGCATGTGGGAGGTGAACTAGAAAGTGACAGAATGTTGGATCATAAAGATTGCCTGGCAACAATGCTTGCATTCTGTATCCTGGTATCATGGGCCAAATACCAGAGAGCAGCTTCGATAAAGTGTTATCATTGGACATGAAAAGCTTCCAAGATAACTATCTCCTAAAACGTTTAATGTCAGCAACTCATTACCCTAACCAAGTCATAGCCAAATCTCTGGAAGCTTGCCTACAGCTATTACTGGTTACCCAATTCAAGATTACCTGATATCGGAGAATATAATCTGTGGAAAAACTGGTCAAAAACTTCTGTATATGAATGTTCTCTCTCCTAAGAAGTAACTATGGTTTAAAAGATAATGAGACTCACAATTATTCTTCAAAAGTTGAGTTTTCCATTGTTAACTTCCTTCAAGAAGGCGAAAATCCATTTGTAAGTGTAGGCTTAGGGATCGTTAAAGATCTATTATTATGTGATCAATAATCAATTAATATCCCAGTGTCTGTCATTCTCTGTGCACTGCTTTTGATACCAATCTCCTATATGTGTCAATCACACAGCAGCCAAACCCATAATGGATGGTACCTGCATTATATAGGTAATCAAATAAGTAAATAATTTGAAAGTCATGCTTACTCAACTTTCATAGGATGGAACCAAACTCCAGTGATTGTCCAGGAGTAATACTTAGATAATTAAATATGCCACACATTTAACACCCAGGGAGGAATGGACAGACTCCAGTAATGAAGGACATCATTTTCATTGATTTTAATAATTAATATAAAATGAAAAATATTTGAATGATGACATGGTAGTGCATAATTAAATCCCACATGGAGAAGTCAGACTGTTCTCTTCCTGGAATAATTATGTATATAAAAACTTAAATTGCTAATTAATTAGTTGGAGTTTTATATTAACTCTGACAAGATGGCACCAACCTCGTAAAACTATTTCTGATGCAATGGTCTATTTAAATAGCTAAATAGTCAAGTACTGAGATGATGTCACATCATCAACTCCAAAAATCTGACTCCAAACTATCTTACGGTCCAACACATCACCTTTATTTTAAATATGTTAATTAAATGATGAATTAAGATTTAATTTCCTAATTTCACAGTTAAGTAAGTTTAGTATTACATGTTGTGTTGGTCTGGCATGATTGACTCCCATAAGGAGCCCCAAATCTCATGTGATCCCTGCATAAATAATGACAGATTTTAATAATTAAATGTAAAAATTAAACAAGTGGATGTTTTATATGTGACTTCTACAAGATTGCTCAAACCTGAAGAGATCATTGAGTTTTTAACCATAGATTTGAACAAAAAAAATGAATGAATGAGATAATTCCTCGTAATTCAGTCCTAGAGAGATAACAAATGATATCCCCATTTATTAAATAAATAAATAATGAAATAACAAGAGACAATTAAGACCAACAAGGTGGTTCCAGACTCCACTCTTCCTGGAGTAGTAAAAGACAGATTTGAATAATGAAATAATCAGATAGTTAAATCATGTGTCACAATTGAGTCACACAAGGTGGCACCAAACTTCAGGGTTCACAGATTATATAATGAAACAATTTAATAATAACAATTTTAAATATGTAAGTAGTTGAACTTTTTGTATCATCAATTCCTGGGCAGATATGGGAGACATGATAAACTATGCTGTCATCACGGGTTTTTAGAATTCCATAAGTTAATAATCAGATAACCATACTGTCTTGCCTGGTGAACACTGTCAGCCTGACATCATCCCCAGTGCCTGAATCTCTGTTGGGGTGTGGCAGTACCTGAGATGATGGGCCTATACCTGGCATAGCAGTAGTTGCTAAAATGTTGCTATCAGCTATAAAGATGGCTGCAGGAAAGGCATCACCCGCAGAGCTGAGAGAGAGATGTTCTTTCATGTTCTGAGTCGTCATCCTTTTGCCAGGTCTTGGTGATGGTGCCGACCTCCTAGTGCCACTCCTTCTTCTCATGGTAGATCTCAACCGATGTGAAGATGTGGAGGAAGAGTAGGTAGTCAACACCCAGGCCACCGTGCCGGCCTTGGTGAAGTCCTTGTACTTCTCAGAGGGCACCGTGCAACCTTCTGGACTCAATCATCCAGCATCCTTAGTAATCGGGGTGATGCATAGATCATTCAGAACCTGCTATTTCCATGTCTACAATCTTCCTAACCATGTCCCTGACAGATATTTGCACCCAAATGATAATTGATGATGTCATTGTCCATCGTTTAAATAATTTAAATAATTAAATAATTAAATAACTGGCACAATAAAGAGGTGATGTAGCATTTTACTGGCAGGGAAGAATGGCCAGTCTCCAGTCATGAAGGACATAATCATCATCAATTGAAACAATGAATCATAAAATGTGATGATATTGCACATTAACAGCCCAAGAGGGAGATTTACAGGACTCTTTATGGAATAGTGGAGTAATGGTTTGCTTAATTATACAAATATTTACATTATCTTGGGTATTAACATGAATTGGTAATTAAAATACTTTTATTATGTAATTAGATGATCTGTGGCACTTGACCCCACAAGGTAGGATGAAATTCCAGGTGTCATGGATGATATAATCATTGTTTTTTATAACTAAATAGTCAAATAATGGATGTCACATAATCCACTTCCCTAAGGTGGCTACAAACCAGACTTGTAAACAATGCTGTCATCATTTATTTAAATAATTTAATCACATAATTAACATTTAGATGGTCTAAAATACTTGAGTCCCACATTGTTGAACAATAATCCACTGATCATTGATTATCTAATGTCCTATTTTAATAATTAAATAATACCATAATCAGATGATGAAATGGTCTGCCATAGTCGACACAACTTGTCTCTCACTTGAGTCCCAAAAGATTGTGTGAAACTCACTGCTTCATCCCTTAGTTCTTCACAGAGTTGAATAATAAAATGCTGAAACTACATTGTGTATGCAAGGTTTTAGGTGTCTCATTTTTAATGTTGGACTGCTGCCACAAAAGAGATGAACTGCAATCCAAATATCCCTCAGTCTACTCTAACAAATGGATTATCACCTTCCTGAAGAAAGTTAACAATGGAAAACTCACCTTTTGATGAATAATTGTGAGTCTTATTGTCTTTTAATCCATAGTTGTACTTCTTAGGAGAGATAGCATTCATAGGCAGAAGTCTTTGAACTGTTTCTCCACAAACTATAAAATCTTATATTGGGTAGGCAAACTACCAGAGATTTGGCTATGACTTGGTTAGGGGAAACAAATGCTCTCATTACAAATTTTAGGAGATAGTTATCTTGGGAGAATATAATCTCCCATAATAACACCTAAAATATCTCCATCTAATATGGTGTCTCATTTGTTGTTCTCTCTTCTTTCCAAAACTCAGTCTTCTTGATGTCTCTTATTCTCCTCTCCCATCTTCTTCTCCTCTTTCTCCTAACTCTTCCTCCTTTTAGCCCATGCTCCCAAATTTCTCTGCAGACCTTGTTCCTTTCCACTACTCTGAGGAGGCAATGATAGGCCTTTTTTTGGGTGAAGTCTGAACTGAGGTGAATCCAGTGGAATGTCCCCATTTACACCCTAGTGCAGTGCTTTTAATGGTGCTACCTAACACTGGCAGGACTGGAACCAGCATCTCTCCACATGCAGCTCAATGTTAATGCTGAGGCTTTACACAAAGTGATGCTCTACAGAATGACACCTAAGAGGAACTTGTAAACCACACCTCCTCCTAAAAGCAATCCCACCAACTCCTGAATCATTCCTACACATATCGTTCCTGGCAAGAAGGAAGAAGCCTTACTTAAAACAACACTGGCATACCCACGGAGCCTAGATTGTTGCATGGAAACCCTACTGGCTTCTGTATCTATACAAAGAGTTTAAAATATTTGGTAGCCCTGATCCAAACACTGCCCTCAAGTTCTTTGCATTTTCTGCTCATTTAGTCCTGTTACTCAGCCAATAAGAGCTTCAAACATAGCCACCAGTAATAGGGGAGGGTTCTCCCCCAGCTTTATATACAGTGCCTTTGGTACAGAGCATAAAACCAGAAGGTGGAGAAGCTTGGGGTGATGTCTCTTTTACTCCCATTATCTCTCTTTCATCTCCCTCTCTCTCATGATCTTTCTCTCTCGGGTTGCAGATTACATTTGTGATCTGTGAAACATTTGTCACTTATCTTGTGTCTAGTGAACTTAGTAAGACCCAGTTCAACAAAAATCCATTTTGTTTGTTGAAAATAAAGTTTGAAGGCTTAAATCTCCATCAAAATGTTTGCATGATTTTGATTTTCTCTTCATGAGTTCTTCCCTATCACTTCCTATCAAGATGATAGACAAAGGATGTCTGATATGTACAGGGTTAGAGATGCGGACAAGAAAATATATGGAAAGTTCATTGCCAGGACCTATGTCAGGATTATGAGAACATTCTGTATTTCCTGCTTCAAGAATAACTCAAGGGTCTAACATTCTTGGGAACAAGTGTGATCAGACACAAAATCCATGCACTGGCATCACATAATTGACATTAAACGGACGCTTTAACGAAACATGTTTTCACCTGTGAATATTTAATATTGTGAGTTTCCTACAATATGAATTGCTTTATGTTATGCAAAGGAAATGTGTAGGATTGGAATTAAGGACATCAATCATCTCAATGAGGCTTTCTATGTTGTTAAAGTAATGAGTGTGTTGGGAGCCAGCCTTGAGTCACATAATCTTGCAGAATTAGTTACACCTTAAAACGTTAATTGAGCCTTATCTTGCTAAAACAGAAAACTCCTTAGCAAATAGTCTGTTCCACTCACCCCAGGAACTGAGATGCACCATACACCAGGAACTGAGAAAAGCAGATATCCTTTGTCTGATGTTTATGGCCTGGGACAACCAGAGCCCCAGAGTCGGTACAGTTACCCTCCCCAATTGCTCCCCACTTTGCTTTAAAAAATCCTCTTTTTGCCTAATAAACATAGGCCTTGACAAGCATTGCTTGGTCTTGTTCCTTCTTTCTCTCCCATTATTTTCAGGTTCTAGCCCACCTCGACCCACAAATAACTAGGCCCTGCTGGTGGGAGCAATTGATGCTCAACATCCTGCTTGAGGGAGGGCTTTTACAAAAGGAGTCCCCCAACCCTGAAGAAAGTCGGTAGTGGGCACAGAGAAGAGTGCAGGACCTGCAGACCTGCGAGCTGCAACAAGGCTATTTGGAATCCGTCCTCAATGCTCATGATCACGCTGATTTCTGGTGAGTTCGCACTCATTCTGTTCAGTAATAATAGGTCAATATTTGTCCAAGGGAGTGAAGTTCATTAGGGACTTCAAGGCTTCGTTTCGAGAAACAGGAATTAGACTTTCATATAAAGAGTTAGCAAGTTTCTATGCTTTTGTTTCTAAAAATTGTCCTTAGGTTATTCTTGAAGGACCAGATATTCACCCCCTGATATGGCAAAATGTGGGTGAGGATCTTAATAGTCTACTTAAGGAGGCTCTAAACATTAGGGACCACTGCTGTGGCTAACACCCAGCCAGGTGTATGGAAAAATTGATACAGCCTGTCAGAAACTGCTGAATTTATTGAAATTTGTTCAGATTTTGAATGCTCACAATTTAAGGGTTATCTATAGCAGCCATATTATAAGTGATTTCAATTAAGGATGTTTTATTTCAACAAAATAATCTTGTTCTAAAGAAATGGAGAGCTGAAAAATGTATGTATGCTATCTATGTATGGTATGGCCACACATGTGGGTGTCTGAAGTGTGATTGTGAATATGTGAATGTGTGAATCCCAACAATAGGTACTACTTGAATTCCTTGGGATATACAAAAAAAAATCAAAACAAAAACAAAAAACAAACAAACAAACAAACAAAAACAGTACACAGAGAGAGATATATCAGGTCATATCTTAATTGAAAGGGTTGGAGATCTGCATCTCCCATCACTGTCTTGCAGAATGAAACAATAGGAAATGGTCAAAGCCAGAATGGCCTGAGAGCCAGAGCAATCTGTATGGATGTCTCAGAAGAGTTTAACAGAGGAGAGAATAAAGAAATCTTCCTAAATTTTGGTGGTTAAAAAAGAAATCGAAAGAATGGAGTTTGATATAAGATTTGAGAAAAGCTATTAAAAGGAGGCCTCTGGAAACTGCAGGCTCTGTTAGGCCCCACCTGGAGATGTGTCAGTGAAAATGCAAATGAGACCTTGTCAGCTATTGAGAAAAAGCCTCTGGGAACTGTGGACCCTGTAGCCCCTCCCTACCCCACCCCACCCCGTGCACCTAGAAAGGTGTCAGTGAAAATGCAAATGAGACCAGGTCAGCTAATGAAAGCTTTATAGGTCAAAGTAGAAAGTTTTCAAAAGTATTTGGAACTTATGTTACATCCTAAAGAAATTAGGCCTCAAAGATTAGAAATTAGAAAAGATAGCTTATAATCATTGAATGATTTTCAGAAGTTATTTAGGAAATATTGTAATGGTTGCATCCTTTTTTAAGAAGCACCTACTGGTGTTTTGAAACCTTAAAGCAATATCCTGAAAGGAGATAGTGATCCCAATTCACCAAGACAGCTAACAGAAGAGAGTAGACAAGTTCTCTTACAATTGGAGAATGCGATCCAGCATCAGCAGATATGCTATATTGACTATGCAAGACCATGGGAGGCTTATGTCCTTCCCGCACAGCACAGTCAGAATTCTTTCTGTCTTATGGCAAAGGTGACTATTGTTATGGTGGCATTTACCTGTTGCCTCAGTTAAAGTGTTAAATCCTTATTTTAAAGCAGTAGCTTGTATGGTACAAAATGCTGTATTTAGACTAAGAGATATTTTGCCAGATAACTAAGCATAATACATGTTCCCTATACCAAATATTAAGTTAATAGTTATTTCTAAATCGTTACAACCAGCAATTAACAGGCAAAGAATGTTTACTTAGATGGTGAGTAGTTACCTCCCCTTTTCTGAGAGTGGGCTCAGGGGCCAGCCCTGGCACTCCTGATTTAAGGATTTAATTTTCTTTTATCATTATAAGTTTTATGTCTCTATATATATATTTAGGGCCTAAGTTTTCAAGCTTTTATTATTTATAATTTTTGGTCCATCAAGTTTGCTCAGTTTTTGGAAAAATTTGATAATCAGTTCATAGACATTACAATTTGTACTAATACATCCTTTTGTATTCCCTAAAATTGCAAAGAGTAATCCTGTTTAAAAAAAATGCTATGTTAGTTTCTCCTGATGGTTGTTCTGAAGGAAAAGCAGCTTATGTTATTTATTGATGGGAATAGAATATGTAGTACAGACAGATCCAGCTTAAGCTCAGATAGTTGAGTTACAAGCTATTGCAATCTTTTTTCAGCTTCTAATGAAAGATTCATCTAACTTATATACTGTTAGTCATTATATTTTCAGAGCTCTTCAATTTATAGAGATGGTTCCATACATTGAAAGTAATAATCAGGTTAAATTACTGTTTGAGCATAGTGTCATTCATCAAATAAAGGCATATTGCTTTGTGGGTCATATAAGAGCTCATTCAAACCTTCCCGTTCTACTGGTAAAAGTAATGAGTCAGATGACAGTCCCTTTATCTCAGGTAGAATTAGCTCAGCAGTCACATAGCTTTCATCATCAAAATAGTAATAGTATAAGGAAACAGTTTGGTTTAAGTAGAAAGATGCTGAAGGCCATTCAGGTTACTTCCAGGCCTATATCCTGGCTGGCCTCTCCCCTAAATTGTGGGCATGGGGCCTCTTACAAGAGATGGGAGTTGTCCTTATTACCCAAACCCTCACCCAAGGCACTCTGCCAAGAGACAAAGCTCTCCAAAAGATATGTAAAATGGGCTGGGACAAACAACAAGTGACAGGTAAGCTGGAGCAAGGAAAAGTTTGCTCTGTGGCCACACTCCCATTAGACACTCAAGGAGATAGAAAATGATTTAGCCATTTTAAGGAGGGTTGCTTTTGCATTGCCAGCCCCCGTTCCCATTGCATGGATTTCTGACATCCAATGTGGATGGAACAATGACTCTGAACCGCAGAAAAACTTCTTGTGGCTTCCCATCTAGTTAAAGAACTACTGGAGGCAAGACATGTGATCCCCTCCACCTCTCCCTGAAATTCCCCTATATTTGTGATTGAAAAGGCTTCAGGAACATGCAAGTGATGTGTGCCCACAATATTTACCAGTAACTAATACAGGAGTGAATCCTCACCCCTGCTTCCTAATCATTTATGCCAAATGGATGTTACTCATATTGCAAAATTTGGCAGATTAAAGTATGTTCATTTGACAGTTGATACATATTCAGGCTTCTTAATGGCCACTGCAAAAACTTGAGAAGCCATTAAGCATGTGATAAGTCACTGTTTAAAATGTTTTGCTTACATGGGAGTTCCAAAAAATTATAAAGACAGACAATGGTCCTGGATATACTAATAAAGCATTTCAATGTTTTGTGCCCAATAAAAAATAAATCATATAACAGGCATTTCTTATAATACTCAAGAGCAAAGAATTGTGGAGCATCCTCATAGCTCCTCAAAAATGCAACTTATTAGGAGAAGGGATTCATGTCCCCAGTCTCCACATGATTCTAAATCATGCACTCTTCATTTTAAATTTTTGGAATATGGATACCTATGAGCAATCTGTGGCAGACAGATTCTAATATGATGGAACTCAAGAGACATTTACGCAAGTCAAATGGAAAGATCCATGCACGAGATTATGGAAAGAACCCAACCCTGTCCTAATATGGGGTTGAGGGGGCTTGGCAAATTTGTGTTTTCTGGCAGGAAGAAGATGAGGCCCAGTGACTGCCAGACTATTTGGTGAGATGTGTGGAACAGAGGAAAACCAGCCCTGAGACCTTGGAAGCATAACTACCCCCCTTCTGGCTCTCTTTCAGGGGTCATTCTCTAGAACAGGCAAGGCTTAAACCTATTGTATTTACAACAAGGAGGAATTTGTGCAGCACTCAAAGAGGAATGTTTCTTTTATGCTGGTAAGAGTGGCTTAGTGGAAGACAGCTTAGATATAGTACAGAAAAGTCTTGAGGAATGTAAAGGACAGTGGGGACAGACCGAGTCCTGGTATAAAAATTGGTTTTCCACCTCCCCTTGGCTTTCTCCCTTGCTTCCTTCTTTCCTGGGACAATTTGTAGGATTATTGCTGACATTTTGGCCTAGTGCATTCCAGAAATTAACTTGATTGATCAAAACTCAAATTGTATCCATGATTGAAAAACCTATTTCTTTATACTACCATCAGCTTTTGGTAAAGGAATAGAACTCCGCTGAGGAACCTTTTGAGGATGGTGACAATGCCACTTCTGATCCCCCTAGACAAGGACTTGATTTCACAGGACTCGAACAACAGAGGACCTGGTTCCCTCAAATATGGAGATGTCAATGACAGAAATATCATGGTGTCACAAATCAGATGCAGGCCCTCCTATTTGGCTGTAGGTCCCTCAATGAAGGGAGTAGCAAAGGGCCCTCTCTCAGGATCCCACTCCTCTTGCCTGAGTTTCTTGCCTGATTTTTGACCATGTCCTTGAGTCCTGAAGGTGCATCCACCCTATGTAGCCTAAGTCAGAGGTCCTACCCATTCGTCACATAGTGACAAGCACATCCCCAGGGTATCGATTGTGGGAGCCCACCACATAGCTTAAGACAGACCCTCCAGAAAAAATAATAAAATAGGGGAGATGTTGGGAGCTGCACTCGAGTCACAGCCAGCCTTGAGTCACATACTCTTGTAGAATTACTTACACCTTAAAACTCTATTTGAGCCTTATCTTGGTAAAACAGAAAATTGCTTAACAAGCAGTCTGTTCCACTCACCCCAGGAACTGAGATGAACCAGACTACAGGAACTGAGATAAGCAGACGTTTATGGTCTGATATTTATAACCTGGGATGATTACCAGAGCCCCAGATTCGGAACAGTTGCCCTTCCCCAATACCTCCCAGCTTTGCTTTAAAAACTCCTCTTTCTGGATCTAATGGGCACCCAGACTGAAAACTGGGAAGCCAGTATGGGACTGACACAGGCCCCCCTGAATATGGGTCTCAACCAGAAGGACGGAGCAGTCTAAGTGACCTCAGAAAATGGAGCCAGGATGTATCCCTGGTGCACAAAAGGGAACACATCCCCCATGGACAGATAACTGCCTTAACCTAGAGACAAGAGAGGAGCCCTAGTCCCTACTTCAAATGACCTGTCAGATCTACATGACCCCAACTGGATGGCATTCCCCTATATATGTAATTGGGGTGAGGGATGGGAGGGGAGGGTGGTTAGAGAGCATGTGATAGGGCAGAGGGTGTAAAAGGGAAAAAAGTAGGGAGCGAGGAATGGAGGGAGGGAGGGAGGGAGAGGGAACTGGGATCAACATGTAAAATAATAAATTAAATTACCAAAAAAAAAAAAAAAATGCTTTGACTCCAAAATTTAAGTTGAAGAACAAGTTACTGGGGAAAAGGATTTCTATTTTTGTTTCCACAAAAAATGAAAAGATGTGGATTCCTTCCAGAGTAATGTGGTTTGATCAAGCCAGACCACCTAAAAAGAGTACTTAGGTGACCCTACTTTCAAAACAGCTGGATAAAGCAGCCTTACAGTCTGCAGCCAGGATTTCTGAATCTTCTTCGAATCCCCCATGACAGCGCCCCTTACCAGCAGGAAGTAGTTTGGAAAGAACAACGCCCAAATTCACAAACATTGCCTATAAATGGTTGTTTTCGTTTAAATGGACTTGGTTATATAAAATAAATAAAAAATAAGACAAAAGACACACACAAAAAGAGAAATTCTTAACAAACAAGTGAGACAATGTATGATAAAAAGATTTATGTATAGGAAGAGTTTGAAGAAGATATGAGCAGATGGAAAGATTTCCAATACTCATGATCAATAGCATTAAGCCAGTCAAAAGGACATCACACTAACAACAATTTACAATTCACCACAATACCCATAAAAATTACAGCACACTTCATCAAAGACTTATAAAGTAGAGTTTGAAACTTCATATGAATAACAAAAAAAAATATAGGTAAAACAACAGTTAAGGAATACCATGGCACTGCCAGGGAAACAGACATGTTCAACAATGGAATGGAATTAAAGACTCTAGCATCAATCAAAACCCAGGTGCACACTTGATTTCTGATAAGGAAATTAAGAAATACAAAATGGGAAAAAAACACAGCACCTTCAACAAATTGTACCAGTGAAACTGAATTTTTGCATGAAGAATTGAAACAGATTCATATAGATCCCCCTGCACAACACTCAAGTCAAGCGTGTGAAAGTCCCCAACATAAAATCAGACACACTGAAGCAGAAACAAGACCAAGTGGGGAAAAGCCTTGAATACATTGGCACAGGGGACAACTTTCTGAATAGAAAAACAATTAATAAATGGGACACCATGAAACTGCAAGGATCGTGTAAGACCAAGGACACTCTATCAAGCAAAAGGTCAGCTTAAGAAATGGGGGAAAATTTTTAACAACTCCACATCCAGTAGAGGTGAAATAAAGAACTAAAAAATTCTAAACATTGTATGCTGTGAAAAATGTTTTCTGTATAATATGAATTTGTTTTACTCTCAGTCGTTAAAACCGAGCTCAAAATACTATTGCAGGGCATGAAGAGATTGGTGGCGGGACCAAACTAGGATAATTCATGAAAAAAGGGTGGAGTCAGTGAAGTCATGGACCAGACAAAAAGGTAGCAAGAGAAGATGAACAGGCTAATGTCATGAACCCTGAGCATCACATAAACTAATAGAAATGGGTTAATTTAAGTTAGAAGAGCTAGTTGGTAATAAGCTAGAGCCATGTATAATTGATATAAGCCTCAGTGTCTTTATTGGAGAGCTGCAGGTAGAACAAAACACCTGCCTACATTTAAAAATCTAAATAATCCAAATAAAAAATGGCATATGTATGTAAGCCAAGATTTCTGAGCAGATATATGACAAGTAGCTAAGAAACAGTTAAAGGAATGTTTGACACAATTAGCTATCAGAGAATTCCAAATGAAAACTACTTTTTGATTCCATCTTACAACTTTGAGAATGGTAAATATTAAACATGTAAGTGACAGCTCATGCTGGTAAGGAAGGTAAGCAAGGACAACAAGCCTCCACTCCTTTTAAAAGTGCAATTTAATACAGCCTTTAAGGAAATAAGTATCATCATTCTTCAGAAAACTGAGAGTATATTTATGTCAATGTCCAGCTGTACCACCCTTAGTCATAAACCCAAAAGTTGTTCCCTTCTACCACAATGAACACCAAGGTTTTATCCATTATAACGATAAACTGGAAAGAACCAAGTATTCCCTTAACTGGAGAACTGATTTTAAAAGAAATGGGGTACATTTACACAATATGATATATACTCAACTGTAAAAGCTCTGGCATTAAAAAAAAAAATGATTGCCTCATTTCTCAGTGCTAATGTCAACTACCACAAAAGCAGGGAATCTGAACTCCTCCTTACCCCTCCCTTTTTGTTTTATTACCACCACTGCCTTACAGTTGGTAAGTGAACACCATTCATACACAGGTCCATCTTCATGGGTAAGTCCACCATAAATGCTGGAGGGATTGGAAGTAGCAGGTTCACTGTGGTATTTTTTCTTTTCACACAATACTCAATGTCCTGCCTGGACGCAATGCAAACTGTCTTCCCAGGATTAAGCAGCTGTATAAAATTACAAACAACTCCTCAATTAAATAGTGTGAGGCAAGCCTGAGCCCTAGGACTCATTAATCTAAACAAATGGTTCCCAAGTTTCCTAATGCTGTGTCACTGTAACACAGTTAGTTCTTCCTGTTCTGGCAACCTAACAACTATAAAATAGCTGTCACTATTACCTCATTACTATAATTTTGTTACTATTATGAATCATAAACATCTGTGTTTTCTGACTCTAAACATCAATACAGGAGATCACCCTAATTGGAAACTGAACACCGAGTAGGGAAAGCTTCCCTCCCTACATTGCACACACAGCAATTCTGTGTTGTCATTCACATGGAAGGAATGAATACATGTGGGAAAATAACCCAGAAAGCCACTCAACCTACACCATCATGCCCTTCTTTTAATGGAGACCCATGAATCTCACTGCCTTAAGCTGCAAGTTGTGATCTCACCATTGCCTAGAGTGTTTTTCCCTGAAGTGTATACAGTGCACTGTTTTTCTTCTTAGGTTCTGAAAAAAGAAGCCATGCTCCACATGAAAATCCTTTATGATTTTTTTTTTTTTTTGGTCAGGGCCTTGGACACAGCCTTATGTTGTATAGACTGGTAATTTTAGAACTCTGCGATGCTACAGACTAGCAATCCAAGAATTAAGGTTGTTTAGTCAAGAAGATAATGAGGGCAATGACTTGTTATGCTACAGACAGGGTTCAAGTGACATCAATCAACAAACCTGGCCTTTCCTCACATCCGTTTTTCAGAAAACCTGGAGATATACTGTTCTAGAATAAATTAAACTTTAACTTACAACAGGATTTATTGTTTGGTTCAACCCTGTTATGAACCTTGAACAGCACTTTAGAGGACTGTTCTTTGATGTTCAGTTGGCATTTCACTGGTTGTAAAATCAGGATTTTCTCTTTCATTATGGAAATGCAGCTCAAATGCTTTTAATCTTGATGAAAAAACATTTACATCTTAAGATATCAATTTCTAACAGGTGTGGTTAGCATATAGGTCAAATAATTCTGGGCTATTCAGGAAGCAGCCCTAAATTATCTAAATTATACTTTATGTGACTTAATGTCTCTCTCCTAAGATATGGTATGTTTTTATGTCATCTGTTATACTCTCTACAAAACACTTTAGTAGTGGATTACTGCTGTCCATATGAGATACAATTTACAAGCTCAATACAATTAACTCCAGATAAATCCTGAACCTAAATGTTAAATATTAAAAGTTCAGAACTTCTGGAACATACTAGAGAGATGAGCTCTCTCTGAATTGGGCACATATGTCTTCCATGCTGACAATCCAGCACAACAGTTATCAGCAATTCAAAGGAATGTCAAAATCAGGCATATTCTATTCACAGTCTGGATCAAGATGCTCTGCCATTACACTATGAACAGGCAAATTCCACAGTGTGATGTGATCAAAGTCTGTTCCCCTGCCCAATGGAATTGCAAGGAAGAAAAAGGACAAGCAGATATAGGCACATCACTAGGCAAGAAGCAAGCACAACCAGTTTCTGGCTGCTGGTTTCTACCCAGTTGGGGAAGGAACAGCTCCCCGGGGCTCAGCATCAGCTGCTGCAATTCTCAATCTAGGAACATTGGAATCACACACACCTTTCCAAGCCACTCCTTCCCTTCTGGGACAGTGGGTCCTATATTACCATAGGAGGTTGTGGGCTTTCAAGCACTCAACCCACAGTAGAGCCCAAAGAAAAGTGCACACAAAACATTAGAATTTCTCACAAGTGGAACTAAAGCAGAACTCTGGCTCCTAGAAGAATCCTCCCTTCAGTTAAACAGATCTTCCTGAGTCTCTGATTGGCTAAGTAGACATGAGTGACAGGATATGGTGAGTAGAAAGTACAAGATAGCATGTTTCAAAGTCCTGTCTTTCATGTGAAAAGAGATTTATCCAAGATTGATTGCAGAATTGTGCCACATCCAAGAGCAAGTCCCTTGATAATGTGACCAATGGATTTGGTAATTAAAGGAATTATAAAAATGATGAAGGAGGCTAATCAGAAAAATAATCCACAAGAGGAATACAGTGTAACTCAAGAACTTAGTGAACAAAATCAACAGGGCATTTAGGACTGACAACCACAATCCCAATCTTGGAAATTCATGAAATTACTAAAGCTACCACCTTCTGGATAATTTCCAGTTGCATGGTAAATCCAGCAACTGATTGCCTACCATTTCCTGCTATAGTGTACACAAGAAAGTATTCCTCCTATTTGGATTTGAATGCAGGAGACATGCTCCACAAGAATTCCTTTACTGGTAACTGCAATTGCTAGTTGACTACAGGACTCAAAATTGTAATTTGAAAACTCAGAGGTGGTACAGCCAATTAATTTAAAGTTTAAATTTGCAAATTAAGACTAAGTAACTTCATTGACCTAAAAAACATAAAGCTAGGAACCAAAGACATCTGCATCAACAAAAGAGTACTGTCTCAGAAACATTTTCTGTAATTGTAGAGATATAACTGTTATAGCCTTAATATGTCTTCCCAGGAAGAATTCACTCCACATATTTAAATGATTAATGAACCCAAGTATCTTTAAGAACGAGCTAATCTCAAAGATGTGATGTTGTGGAAATTTATTTAAGTTATATTAATTTTCTTATGCCATGGAACATATATTAAATGATGATGGGAAAGATGATTTACATTCTTTACTGTGGAGTTAGTTTAGCTCTGTGAAGCTGTGGTAATTTGCATGTGTATAGCACCTGATGGTCTAATAAAGTACTGACTGACCAATAGCAAGGAAGAGGAAAGGATAGGCAGGGCTGGAAGGCAGAGGGAATAAATATGAGAAGTACAGCAGGGGACATGAAGAAGTAAGAAAAGCAAGACACATCCACATAGTCTAAAACAGAGCAAGAGTGAAAGTAAGATACACAGAAGTAAGGAATGGAAAAATACCAGAGGCTAAAGGTAGATGGGGAAATTTAAAGATAAGAAAAACTAGCTAGAAACAAGCCACGTTAAGGAAGGGCAGGTATTCACAAATAAGAATATGCCTCTGTGTGTGATTTATTTGGCAGCAGGGTGGGGAAGATGCCCAAAAGACCAAGTTGAAAATATCTACAAGAAGAAGACAATCTAGAACAGATTTTCCATCCCATGCATGATACTATACTTAAGTCTCTTTTAGGAACAGGCCCAAGCACATACTTCAAGCAATTTAAATAGGGACAGCAGAATGCAAGTGCAGCCACTAAGACAGATGAAGACTTACACAGAAAAATCTATCTCTTGGACCATAAATTATAACATACAGTATAAAATTTCTCAATATTTTTTAAAGATGTATCAGAGTCTATGAATCTCACACATACAAAGGACAGAAGACACAAATACAGAAAACATCAAGGACAATTCACACATCTGCACCCTGGACTCTGTTCTTAGACAACCAGTCCTTGTGAGCTATTTCAACCTCAGAATATGGCTAAGTTTAACCTCTGAACATGATGCCTCACAGGAAGGTCACGTTTGCTTCCATGCAGGACCAGGAGTTAATCTTTACTAGGTCTACCTGATGTCTATGACAGGGCTGTGACACGATTGTAGAGAATTCCATTTTTAATTTTTTTTTATTTAATGTATATGGCTGTTTTCCTCCAGCCACCTGGGCACAGTACCTGCAAAGGCTGGGATAGGGCAGCATCTCCCTTGAAACTCAAGTTACAGAAGATGGCTATATGTTATGGATTCTGGAAATGGTACTTGTGTCCTTTGGAATAACAATGAGTGCTCTTGAGTACTAAGCTATATTTCTAGTCATCTTCATTATTTAAAATGTATTCTCATAACTTTTATTTAAAATGTATTATAACAATTTACAGCTTCCCGACTTTTCTCCAACCCTTCCCATATGCTTCCCTTTAAATTCCTTTCTTGTTAAGCACTTCTGAATATGGATGCCCAAACATACAAATAAAACCAACACAGTCCACTTCTCTTGGATATGTATATATCATTTTAGGACTGAACATGTGGTTTTGCATATGCAATTAGGGAGCTCAGTTTTGCCTGTGGATAATTCTTCCAAATTCAGGGAAATTCCTCTCTCTGAGCACTATGCATCTGGATACAAAAATGATCTGGGCTACCTTAGTCAGGAAACATTAACAAGAATAAGTAGATGGGTGGTAAATATCCTAGCTAACAATTGCTGGTGACAATGCCCTGAATTCCTAGAGGTTTGGGGAAGATTATGGACACTGTTCTGAACAGAAGAATATCCCCTATTTGTTCTTTGGTCTTCCCACCATACCCCATGGACAATTTTTAT
This sequence comes from Phodopus roborovskii, assembly GCF_943737965.1. Lineage (NCBI taxonomy): Eukaryota > Metazoa > Chordata > Mammalia > Rodentia > Cricetidae > Phodopus > Phodopus roborovskii. The sequence continues at coordinate 68,712 of NW_026125707.1, forward strand.
CTTCGATGACTTTGAAATCCTGAAACACACACCTACACTTTCTAAGTACAATTATCACAGGCCACTGCCACCATGCGTGGATAAGGTGGATTCAGCTTTCCATAGTGATACATTCATTTATATCTGTCAGCCTGGGTTTCACCATGTGAAGAATAAGGCAGTATTTTTCCCTGGATCTTTGATCAGTTAAAACAGACTCAATGGTGAGGAAGATAATATTTCTCATATTTGAAAATCAGTTGACTTTGATGCAAAAAGATATATTTGATGAGAAATTTCTTCTGTTTCTTGGCTGACCACCAGGCACTGTGTCCTGGATACCCGAACTGGCAAGGGTCAGTCTCTCATCCTCAGTAAGCCAATTAATTGAATCAACTTATCTAGTGACAGGCATTCTGTTGTCATGATTGACAGATCTCTCTGATATCCTAGGAAATCTTCATCTATATTGGTGTGTTCTGGGCCAGGTAGGGAGTCATAGTAACATTATTCTTAAAAAGAAGAGAAAAATAATACAAAAAGGAAAATGACAAAATAATAAAATCTTAAATCATATTTATTTTGTTTGACTAAATTGGAAAAATAAAGAAAATATATGTTTAATAATGCACCTAAGAGGTCCAAACAGACTTTGAAAGAAGGCAAATATATGCAAAACTAAATAATATAAATAAGCCAAATAGTGAATATTCCCATATTTAAAACCCTCCCACATTGTCAGTTCCTGAGTCTTGAGTCTTTTACACAATGAGGTTCCTGAGGAAATTAGAATTTCATATTTCCCGTGTTTCACAAGTTGCAGACCAAAATAGATCCCATAAAGTTGATATCCAGTCTACAGACAAATGCCATTGTCTGAAAACCTGCAGTTACATTACAGACACACATATATAACAGATATTTTTGCTTTGATTTCAGTAAATTTCTTTTTCTTTTTTTATTTTTTGAAGTTTTTATTTCCTTTATTTATAGACTTTAGTGAAGAAAGTAAAATAAACTTGGGCTCTGAGGACAAATGACATTTACATTATGATTTCTGTTTTAGGCATGTGATGGCTTCACCTGCTGGCTAACTAACAGTCTATGGTAATTCAGGATAAGTAAAGTACATATTCTGTTCTCTATAAATGCAGGGTGTGAGGCACTAGAAAAAACACGTTTAAAGTGCAAGAGACATCTTTATTAAATTTGAATTGTTTTTAATAGGGTTTGAGCCAAGTCAAATCACTGAACAATGCTATTTTCATTTAAAATTCCTTTAAAGTTTGAATTAAAAAATTCATTACACTATGGATAAGACAATACATTAACCCCCCAAAATTCCTCTTAAAATTGAATAAATCTTTCTGTACTAGATAACTTAAGAGAAATTGTTGGATATATTTGTAATAATGATCATTTCTAACTTGAGTTAACAAATTGATTTACAATGAATGTTATTGTCAATCATACTTTGTTTGGAATGATCTAAACTTTTTTCCTGCAGTTCATCTTTCTTCAATGAATAAAAATCAAACTCATTAAATGTTTTGTTTTTATTCTGTGTCTGTTGATGAACAAACTATGGCTATATACTGTAGCAATGGTGATTCATAGTGCAAATGTCCTTGTTTCTATTTTTTATAACTTATTACCTCCCCCTCAATAAAACTTTAAACAATAGAAGAAAATTTTACTTCTTTAAAAGTAACAAATTATACTGGCCATACTGGAAGAGCAGGTGTTGTCTATAGAGACTGTGACTTCATGTTGTATTATTTGGAGAGAAGCAAATTCTGCCTTAGAACAATGGGAGTTGTTCATTTCTTTCACCAGCTGGATTTTAGTGAACTGAGGAACTGAAAATTCTAGAACTCTGGATCAACTCTAAGTAACTGACTCCAACACTTTTTAGCTTACTGGGTAACTGGCTGAAGCCTTTTTCCTGAGACAGAGAAACACAGGCATAGATGTGTCTAAATACATACACCTGCAAGCTGAAATTTTATAGTAGGCAAAGTTTATACCAACTCAGCTTTCTGAGCATTTATAGCACCCTCTCCAAGTAATGACTGATCAAGTGTCCTCTTTTGTGTCTTTCACCCTACTTGTACAAGTACCACTGTTAAACATTAATTGCTTGGAGTGGTTACTTTTAATCTTAATATGTGATGATCCATGTTCCTTTTCTGATTTTAAAAGCCAAGGCAGCCCCTTCCTCCATTCTGCTGGCCTAAATGTATTCTGTGTCTTCCTCTCTGTGTATCCATATGTAGTGGACATCTCTCTCTCTCTCTCTCTCTCTCTCTCTCTCTCTCTCTCTCTCTCTGTGTGTGTGTGTGTGTGTGTGTGTATGTGCGTGTGTTTAGGCTAGGACTATTATCTTGTTTTCCTAAAACATGCTACCCTGTGATTGAGGTGTGTGTAGGGAAGGGGGTACATGTGGAAGTGAGGGGAGAGCTATGAGGAGTTAGTCTCTCCTCTCATCTTTACAGGAGTTCTGGAAATCTAACTCAAGCTGTCAGGAATCTATGTCAAGCATTTTTACTCATGGAGATGTCTTGTCTGCCCCTTAATTATTTTTCATCTATCTATCTATCTATCTATCTATCTATCTATCTATCATCTCCTATCATTTATCTGTCTATAATCATCAATTATCTATCTATGTACCTATGCATGCATGTATGTATGTATCTATTTATCTATCAATCAATCATCTAACGTCTATCATCTAACTCACTAGACACATAGCCTCAAAAAGAAACAACCAGCCTAGAAGCACTGGCTGGCTGGCCAACAGGCCCCAAACATCTCTACCTACCAAGTGTAGGATTACACATGTGCAATACTGTCACTGCGTTTCATTGTGACTGCATAAAAGGGATTGTACTTAGATCCACATGCTTCTACAACAAGACATTTACTGACTGATCTGTCTGCCTAGGTTCATATTCCAGTTTTAATTTTTAGCTTTTAAGTACTTTTGCTGTAACTGTTAGTGTTTGGGCATCTTTACTGACTTGTCCTTCGGGTTCTGACAGGCTATGTGCACAGCTACAGCCACTAAGAGCACCACATGTGCACATTCACTATGTTCCATTTTTAAAGGGTCCTGCCCACCTATCTCTTTCTCACTCTGTTCCTCTCTCTCTTTCTGTTTCTCTGCCTGTCCCTCTGTCCACCCTCCTTCATCCACCTTTCTGTACTATTGCGCCTGTCCGAGAGGCCAGTCTCTCCCCATCCCTTCTGTCATTTCCCATTCCCTTTCCCCTAATTAAAAACAAAAACAAACAAACAAACAAACAAAAACCTCCACATGAGCTTTTTCTTTTTTTAATTTTTATTTTACATGTCAATCCAACTTTTCTTTCCCTTACTTCCTCCCTCCCTCCCGCCCTCTCTCCCTCCATCTTTACCTCTTTCCCCCTTTACATGCACCCAAATCAACCTCCCCTCCCATACCCCTCAGTCCACATGTAGGGTGATATTGCGGTAAATAAGGATCAGGATAAACAAATAGGGCGAATAGATGTTTATTCAGGGAGAAATAACTTACAACCTAGACAGATGAACACCAGGAAATTCAACCCGATCCTCTCCTGTCTGAGTCATGCCAGAAAGAGAGCACCTTCCTGGCCCCCTCCGACCTCCTTCCACAGGTCCCTTCTGCCCATGGCTCCACCCCCCAATGGGCGTGGTCAGTGCCACAGAAGGACTATCTCACTACAGGGTGATGCCATCTATGAGGGGTCATCTAAATCTGTCAAGTCATTTGAAGTGGGGGAAAAGGTCTTCTCTCCTGTTTCTAGGTTAAAGGAGTATCCCTCCATGGGGCATGTGCCCACAAGGTCATTTTGTGACCAGGAATACATCCTGGATCCACTGCCTGAAATTCCTTAGACTGCTCAGGCCTTCTAGCTGGGACCTATATTCAGGGGGTTCTGAGTCAGTCCCATGCTGTATTCCCAGCTAACAGTCTGGGGGGCCTGTTAGTTCCTCCTTGTTAAGGTCAGCTGTCTCTATTGTTTCTGCAAACTGGTCTTGTCCTGTCTCTTTGCATCTGCATTGTTTAGTTGTGGGTGTTTGCTTATGTTTCCATAAGTTACTAGATGAGGGCGCTATGATGGTGGATAAGTTAGTCATCAATTTCTCTATCAGGCAAGGGCATTTATGGTAGCCTTTAAACTGTTGATCAAATTGTTAGTTGGGGTTAGTCTTGTAGTTCTCTGGATAATTCTTTAAGTTCAATTTTCTCGTCAATACTATAATGGCTCCCTATTTTATGTTCTCTCTCTCCCTCTCTTTCTGTCTTCTATTCCTCTACTGACTCAATCATTATATTCCTTTACCCTTACATTATATAGAATCTGTTTGTGATCCTCATTTGAAGGAAGTACTTCAAGATGAAGGGGCCCATGGAAAAATCATGGGGACATGAAGAACATGGAATTTCAAATAATAATTACTTATGTACATATTAATAGCACATGAATCAGTGTTGTGAAATAATGGTGTGTAGTACATTGGTGCCATTGCTGCTTGACAAATATCCAGCATTTCAACATGGCAGACCAACCAAAGAGCTGCAGCACCTGCAGAGGAAGGCAGAACTCTATAAGCTTCAAGTTTGACTTGCAGAGTAAGTGCAGAGAGGAACCCTGTTGTGGAAAAGGTGATGAGATCCACCTTTAGCTGCTTGGTGGCAGTGCACACGTTTAAGCCCAAAACTCATGAGGCTGAGGCTGTCTGATTTTCATAATTTGAGGACAGCCAGGTCTACTGAATGAGTTCCCCGGGCTACACAGATAAACCCTTTCTTGAAAACAGCAATGCAAATTTACACAAATCAAGAAAGAATCAGATGCACCTTTAATATGCATCACATCATCTGGTGTTAGACTGCATATGTAAAGGAGGAAGCTCTCTCTTTGGCTACTTCCCCTAATTCTGGCTAACAAATTCATTCCTATCCTAGCATTATAGCCAGATTCTTTGCAAAATTTAGTATATATTGAAGACAAGTTGAGACAATTACTGTACTCTTAAGATTTCACATTGTAGGCAGGCATTGCTGGACTACTTGAGAAACAACTTTTGAGATATTCTAGAATGTCTGCTTTCTACATACATGGAGAGATTAATCCTACCAGTCCTGTATATGTAGAGAAGCTTGAATCCTTGAATAATGCAGATTGTTTAAAACTGCTCACTGAGTAAAATGTGCTGGCTAACAGTAGTGTTCATAAACAAAAATCTTCCTAGCTCCATTCCTCTCTAAATTTTCAACTTTCCATGAAGAATGCTCTTTTTATAATTTTGCATTTGTCAAGCGGTTTTTCTGAGGTTCATGAATAAAAGTCCTACAGTTATAGAGCAATAATCAAGCTTTCTTATGAGAGAAAGTCAAATTATCATCTTTTGGAAGTGGTTCCTGCTTTTATTTCCTGATAGTTGGAAGTTCCTGTACAACCAGGCCAATAACACCTCATGCTGCACACTGCTCAGTGGGTGATGGGTCCCCATGGGTACCAAAACCCGATGACCAGGTCAGGAGTGGCTATGGCCTGACAGACAGACACAAACACACTGGAGGAGGTTTGCACCTGCTGCGATTTTTCATTTAGAGTATTAGGTTTTTTAGACAGAAATTACAAGGAACACATTTTGGTCACAATTTACAGACATATTATAAAATGCCAGTAATTCTTTTGAAGCATGAGATTAAAAAAAACACTTATTTTGACCTGCCTGTGGTCAGTGCACCAGAGATTTGGTTTACTGAGTTTAGATAAAAGTCATTGTCTCTGATCAGTGAACTGTTAACAGCATTGAAAAGAACATTTGCATTGCTTTATTAATTTTAGAGGATAGTCCTAAATTTTTTTTATTTTATTATTTTATTTTATATAACAAAGTCCAATTAAATTAAAACAAACATTTATACACAATATTTGGGAATTTGGGCGTCATTCGTTCCAAACTACTTCTGGCTGGTAAGGGGCGCTGTCAAGGGGATTAGAAGAAGATTCAGAAATCCTGGCTGTAGTCTGTAAGGCTGCTTTGTCCAGCCATTTTGAATGTAGGATCAACTTGTACTCTGATTCAGGCAGTCTGGCGTGATTAAACGACATTAGTCTGGAAGAAATCCACATCTTTTCATTTTCTGTGGAAACAAAAATAGAAATCCTTTTCCCCAGTAACTTGTCCTTCAAATTAAATTTTGGAGTCAAAGCATTTTTTTTTTAATTTAATTTATTATTTTACATGTCGATCCCAGTTCCCTCTCCCTCCCTCCTTCCATCCCTCCCTCCCTCCTCCCCTATCTTTTACCCTCTCTGCCCTCTCACATGCACTCTAACCACCCTCTCCTCCTATCCCTCCACTCCAATTCCATATGTAGGGGAATCCCACACAGTTGGGGTCATGTAGATCTGACAGGTCATGTGAAGTAGGGATTAGGGATTCTCTCCTGTCTCTAGATTAAGGCAGTTATCCCTCCATGGGGGGTATGTTCGCAAAGTCCTTTTGTGCACCAGAGATACATCCTGGCTCCACTGTCTGAGGTTCCTTAGACTGCTCAGTCCTTCTGGCTGAGACCCATATTCAGGGGGGGCCTGAGTCAGTCCCATGCTGGCATCCCAGCTGTCAGTCTAATTTCCTTTAGCTTATCCTTGTTCAGGTAAGCTCTCTGTATGTGTTTCTGCTGCATGGTCTTGTTCTCTCCATCTGCATCTGGGTTCGAGTTTGACTCAGTGTTTATGTATGGGTGTTTGATCCTGTTTTCAACAGGCATTAGTTGAGGGCTCCAGGGAGAAGTTAGTTGTTGATCTCACTCTCCGTTAAGGGCAATTATAATAGCCTTTCAAAGGAAGATCAAAGAGGAAAGAGAGAGACGGAGAGAGAGACAGAGAGAGAGAACATAAAAGAAGGAGCCAATATTGGTTTGAAGATAAAATTGAACACAAAGAATGGTCTAGAGAACTACAAGACTGCTCCCAACTAACAATCTGAGCTTCCGTGGAGGAGCTGACTAAAGTGTGACAGATGATCTAACTATCTGATTATTTCATTATTCAAATCTGTCTTTTTCTACTCCAGGAAGAGTGGAGTCTGGATCCACCATGTTGGTGTTAAATTGACTCTTGTGATTGCCTTCTTTCTTCCTTCCTTCCTTTCTTCCTTTCTTTCTTTCTCAATTTCTTTCTTTAAATCAATGTTGATATCAAATTGTAATCTCTCTAGGGGTGAATTATGAGAAATTATCTCTTTCTTCATTCATTTTTTTTGTTCTGCTCTATGATTAAGGTCTCAATGACCCTTCAGTATGGAGCAATCATTTAGGCTTCACGGATAAAACACCACCCACTTGTTTAATGTTTATTCATTTAATTATGAACATCTGTCATTATGTATTCAGTGATCCCTGGAGTTTGGGCCTCCTTGCACTTCCTTAGCTGTTAAACTAGGAAATTGAATGATAATTCATCATTTAATTAACGAATTTAAAATACAGGTGATGTTATGGACCATAAGTCCCTTTTGGAGTCAGATTTTGGGAGTTGATGTAACATCATCTCATTACTTCATCATTTAGCTATATAAATAGATCTCTACATCAGCGATAGGTTTAGGACTTTGGTGTCACTTTGTCAGTGTCAATATAAAATGCACACTAAGTAACTATCAATTTAATTTTTTAAACACATCATTATTCCAGGAAGAGATCAGTCTGACTATTCCATGTGGGATTTACGTATGCCCCACCATGTCATTATTTAATCATTTTTCATTTTTACATTAATTATTTAAATCGATGAAGAAGTTGTTATTCTTGACTGGGGTCTGACCATTCTTCCACGGAGTTAATCGTGTAGCATTATTTAATTATCTAAGTACTACTTCCTTGATAATCACTGGAGTTTGTTTCCATCTTATGAACGTTAAGTAAGCAGGGCTATCAATTTATTAACGTATTTGTTTGCGTAAGTAATGATGGTGTCATCCGTCATTTGGCTGCTGTGGGACTGACACAGCAGGAGATCGGAACCAGAAGCAGTGCCCAGAGAATGGGGGACACTGCCTTATACAGTGACTACTGATTATGCAATAGTAGATTTTTAACAATCGAATGATTACACGATTTTTAAAAAACTGTACTGTTTCGCATCATCAGTTTCTGAGAGGTTGCAACAGAACTGACCCATGAAGGACACAATGAACACCGATTTTAAAAATGCAATAACAGAATAATCTCCTGATCAGGGAATCTCATCTAATGAACTCTGTCGGGCTTACATGACATACCACCAACAATAAATAACTCTAAATAACAATAATAGAAAGCAGTGTACAGGACTTAATAGAGAACTGTCAATTGAGGAATCAAAATGACTAAAAGAAACAGAAGACACTGCTTAAAATCCTTAGTTATCATCCCAATGGAAATCTAAACAACACTGAAAAACCATAGCATCAAGCTCCTATAAAGGTCAGAGAATGAAGAGGAGCTTATTTTATTTACAATAAAGAGAATAGGTTTATGGTAGAGGCGAATAGATGTATTGTTTCCATTCTAGAAATTAGAAAATTGAAGCATAGAAAACAGGTTTAAAATACACATCATTGTACTTGAATGTCATAAGATGCTTTTGTTGTCATGCTTATGTCACAATAGGCATGTTGTAGCTTGAAAGACCAGTAAACATGTGTAAGTCAAAAGAAAGAGCCCTGCTTTGTTTTTGTGAGAAACTGGCTGTGTCCCGTTAATGCTTTCCTGGCCCTTGGCCTCCAGTCAGGACCTCTGCAGCCACTTTTTCTAAGGCTTTTCTTTTCCCTCCTGTGTTTGGTTGTGAACTTATTTTGATTGAGGATTTACTTGTCACCCCATGTTGACATGTCACGTTATTGCATTAAGGAAAACCTAGGAGAAAGCAAACAAGCAAGTGTATTCCGACAGGTCACAGATGTCCTACTCAGATTTCAAAGAAAAGCGGGGGAGCAGACTTAGGGTGGAGAATGGGGAACAGATATGTTCATGGGGAGGGAGGGGATTTCTTGGCATTTGGGTCTCAGTGAGATGCTAGATGTGGGTGTTTTGCTCAGGTAAGGGTAGCTCCTGAGACTTGTGGGGAGATTCTGGTCCCACTGCTATCTCCTGGAAATCCTGTGGACTTGTGCTAACACTCTGATTCTTTGATTATAAGTGACTGTAACAACAAAGAGAATAACTCTGCTCTGAGAACTGTTGCCACAGTGTCTCTAGGGGACAGGTTTGCTTTGGTCTGTAAATTCCCCAAAGGCAAGCTGAGACTATGTAAATTAAAGAAGTTGAGCCAGTGACAACCAACTCTGTGGTTTTATTTGACTTTCCAAAGCACATGTCCATCAACATGTCCCGGGCAGCACATGATTAAAGCGAAGCAACAGTCACCGTGTGCTATGTTTTAATTGCTGTAGTGTGTGCTGGTGTGAGGAATTGGAGCTACTGGCTGTACTTTTTTTTAACCTTACAGCTATTTTCTTTGATTCATCAGAGTTTTATTTTAAGCCAGAATCACACAGTGTAGCAAAGTCTAGCCTCAAACTCACTATCCTCCTGTCTCAGCCTTCTAGAATAACAGGCTTGTACTATCATACACAGCTTTGCCGGAATTTCTAAGAACACAAAATAGGAGCCAATAGGCATTCTGAGATGAGCTGAGCTTTCCCCCTTGGAAAAGTCATTTTCTTTGGCTCCCACTTTACTCAGCTATAAAATGAGGAATTTAAGCTAGGAAGTCTTCCACTTCTGAGTTTGACCATTCCAACGGCTTGGGGTTTTTGTTTGTTTGGTTGGTTGGTTGGTTTTTGGTTTTGGGGTTTTTTGTTTGTTTGTTTGGTTGTTTGGTTGGTTGGTTGGTTGGTTTTGTTTTTCCTGTCTTAGAATTAGTTTTGAAGATTTTTATATTTTATTTTCATTTTATGTGTATGGGTGTTTTGCCTGTGTACATATTTGTGTACCACATGCATGTCTGGTGCCTGAGGAGGCCAGGAGAAGGTGTCAGATCCCTGAGGAACTGGAATAGCCGCCATTTGGGTGCTGGGAATTTGGGTGCTTTGGAAGAGCAGTCAAGGCTCTTAACTGCTGGGCCATCCCTCCAGTCCCTTGAATGCATTTTTTTAATCAAATTTTGAGCAAAGATATATTCCACGTGTTCCTCTGGTTATCATGGTGTTAGGTTGTCTTGATGCCATGCTACCCTGTAGAATTCTAGAATGACTTCAGCTGGTCAGAGTACTCAATATCCAGTCAGCTTTTGTTGTTAGTTTTCTTAAGTAGTGATACTGTTAGGAGTATGTAAATGCTCTTCTAAAATTTATTTCATCAAATAGATATTAACAGATATTGATGAAGAAAGAATAATTGCAACTTTTATACACTGCTGCTAAAAATGTAAAATGTGCAACTAATACAGGAGATAAGAAGGCTACAACAAAGCACGTGACCTAGCAACACTACCACTCTTTGTTCCTAGGAAAGGTTCTCTCCATGTAGAACTTTTATGCAAGTGTTCAGAGCAGCATTGTTGGTAATGTCTAAAACATGGAAGCACTCCACACTTCAACCCGTGAATAATCTGTGGCAAATATATCCAGTTTAGCAGGTAAAGTAACAAAGTCCCCAAGCACACAACCTGACAGATTCTGATACCAGTGGACTGCAGAAGGCACCAGGCACAAGCTGCCATCATCGTCTATAATGTGTCTAGAAATGAAGTATATGGTGGTTTCTGGTGCTAGGCTGAACAAAACTGGACACTTAAAACCACTGACGTGTATATAATCTTAAAATGAGAATCATATGGCATATGAATTTACATTGCATTAGAGCTGTTAAAACTAAAACCTATGAACCCAGTTAAGACCCTGTGCTATACCTAGAAGAGTCACCCTGTAGATCATCCCTTCTTCAGCTCCCACACTGGGCTCTGTCCCTCCCTGAGTGTGTGTGTGTTGTTGTTTTTTACTGTAAAGTCTAGGTTGACATACTCATTAGCCTCCTGCCTCGGCCTCCTCAGTGTTGACGTTACATAACTTTCATGTTTTACTGTTGGAAAGTCACCTCCTTAGGTGACTGTTCTCAGTGAAGGGACATGCCCATCCCATGCACAGCCAGATCATTCTGCCCATTTCAACTCAACACACTCAACGCTATCTGAAAGGCCTTTTACCTCACTTACTTATCCTGTGTCTCCCAACTGAGGTAACTGTTTTATCAACTCTTACAGGCCCTGGGCCCACCTCAGTTCTGGGTATGTGTGTATCCTTTTCCTATGTATTGGGAGGATGAGTGAGCTATGTTTATTAGCTTGGGATGGATGTCTACTTCTGTTCCAGGAGTTCCAGTATTGGGAAAGGCTAACAGCTTTTGCCTGAGAGCCTTCATTTCCTGTTTCTCATGTTTCTAGTGATACAGAAGAAACTGAAATGTGTTGACCTTAATCCTAAAGGAGGCCCAGATGCATGAGGGGAAAGTAACTTTGAAAATGTAATCTAATTATAAATTTGCAAAATATGCTACACTTTGATTTACTCATATCTGTTATGTCTCTGACATAATTTTTTAATTTATAGTTTTAAAGTTACAGACTCTAGTTTTGTTGTCTTTGATTTTTCCTTTGTTCTGTAGCATCATTGGCAGCCCTGTGTGTGAATTTGTTCTCATAAGCATACAACAGACACACACCTGTCAGTTCTCAATTCAAGTCCCATAGCCTCTAAGGTGTCAAATTGGGTTTCAGAAGCCACTTCCTGGAAGTTTGATGCTTCTGTGCCAGCCTCGATAGAGAAAACCCTTCTTACAACTCTCAGGAATTCTGGGAAGCATACTAGATGCCAGCTTCCTAGCACCCTCCCTCCCACACGAGAAGTGGAGAGCCCTAAGAACAAGCAGTGCAGGCTCTACTGACCTCCCCCACCTTAGCAGGGTGTCTCTTTTGTCTCTGGTGTGCAAAGGCACCGGCACTGTAGTCCCACAGGAAACCATGGGTGGAAGGAGGGAAACTCTGGAACAGAGCTTTTCCTTTTGCTGGGATCAACACCTCTGCTTTTCAGGAGGGTTTGCTTTTTGGATTTTGAGGGAAAAACAAAACCAACAGCAAAAGATGTTACCCTTTTGTGGTCTCAGAACCAGCTGCTCTGAGGTGCTACAACTTAGCACACATTGGTACCAGAGATGAAACATTAGTGAAAAAGAAGGTGTTTCTGTGATCACTGGGTCAGTTCATGAATTCCTAGGTGGGGATTCTGGGAAGGAGAGAGATTTTAACTGACATCAGTTACTGTGCTGAAGCAATTTATGTTACTTGTCATCCTATGTCACTCAAATTATGGGCAACAATCTTGCTGTTAAAAAAAATAATCTTGTCATATAATACTCTTTTCCTCTTTTAAAACATAGGGAGATGTGGCCTTCAGGGTGCCACGTTTAATGTTTGTACATTAAGGAGGCTACACTGGAGTAGAAATGATAGTTGCTGGCTGTGATCATTCATAATGGGATAAAATATGATCATATATAACTGATACATTTGTATACATCACATTTTTTTCCAAAAATTTTCCCTACAAAGTTTTTGCTAAAACATACCAACACTGATTTTACTTTTAGTTTTGAATAATACACTGTTGTTCATTATAGCTTTTTAAAATAAGCTTGCAAAAATATTTGTTTATCTTTACTTAGAATGCTATAATGTTAGGGGGAAACATTACTAAAAGATGAAAAGTAGGCTGGGCACAGTGACAAATGGCTGTGATCCCAAAACATGGGAGGTAAAAACAAGAGGGTCATATGTTAAAGGCCAGCCAGGCCTACGTAGTAAGACCCTGTCTTACAGTCAAGGGCTGATGATGTAGCTCATTGGTGGAGTGCCTACCTCACATGTGCAAAGCCCTTGTTCCCAGCCTTCCCCCTCCAAATGTAGCATGGAAAGCACCAGACTTGTCCATGCTGGGTTATTCTATGAACCTAACTATCTTGCACATCAGGCTTGGTATTTGTTCATCCTAACCCTGGGCTAAGCTGTCATGGAAGTGGAACATGACCATGGAGTGAGTATGATCAACATCAGACAACACACACCACTTAATATGTTGATAGCCATTCAAGGAGAGGACTGATTTCAAAGTGGGACACTTGACAGATGCACATGACAGCCATTTTGGTTGTGCTGCTGGCCATCAACTCCAGTGTGATAGAGCATTCCTAGACTATATACACACCGTATATAACTTCATATTATTAACTGTATTAACATAATAATAACCATGAAATATATCTATGTCCCAAATACCATGCTAATATACACATGATCCTATAGTTTGCTTTAACCCTCATGAGGAGATGTTATTGCTGCATTTACCGATGAGGAAACATAAAGAGAATAGAAGTGAAACCCTGTTCCAGGCTTACCCAGCCAGCTCTCTTGCATGCAGTAGTGATATGTAGTGTTTGTTAATCAACTGAATACTGGCATTAAAGATACAGAAAGGATCAAATACAACATTTCAGATGTGAAGGCACCCAGACTGGGGAGGTGTGGCAATTGTTTGCTTAGGACTATAGGCAAACAATATATATATATATATATATATATATATATATATATATATATGAACAAGAATGTACTTATGAGAGGTGTCCCAGAGAAGAACTTTTAAAGGATGAGTCTAGCATTCTCTGCGAGTACTCATTAATTATTAGGGTCTTTGATGACATAGACCACACCATTTCTCAGAAATTTCTTCTCAGGGAAGTTTATAAACATCAAATAATTTTTCTAATGGATCATCCTCAAATGGGTTAGTATGAGCTTCTCTGGGACACATAATGGAGAAATAGCTGAAAGGGATTTCAAAGGGATTTTTTAGGACAGAATTCCAATTACAGAGAAGTAATTTCCATTTCTAGCTCACTAAGCTTTATTTCAGACTAATACGGTTCCAAGATCCATATCCTTTCTCCCCTTATTTCAACAGATATTTTGAATATGAAAATCTTATGTCAAAACTTAGCTGAAGCCTTCATTTGGGCTTTTGAAAGGCTAAGTAAGAATTCTGTTCCTAGGAATAAAAAGATTTGGATCAGAAAGAGGCTTTGCTGGGGAGAGTCCCTTCTCAGGATGGTAGTGCAGCCAGTCTTTAATCATATTTTTGTTGATTATTTATTAGTTTCCCCACTAAATCAAAGACTCAGTAACGTAAAATGTGTTTTCCCTAAGATATTTTACAAATCAGAATTCACAACAAGGAAATAATGGAAATAATATAAATTTGGTGTGGACTAATTGGGAACTCAAATGTCTTTCTCTAGTCAGTGGCCTACAGGGAAATGGCTAAGTGACCCAACTGGCCCCGATGTACCAGCCACACTCTGTCTAGACAGAAATCAAATGCCACTAGCAGATAAAGTGAGTGCTTTGTCAGTAAATCCAGACCATCGAGGGGAGAACTAATTGAAGTGAAAGGGTGGGCTCCTCGCAAGCTGTTCTATGAACCCACCCTGAACCACAGTGGGGACTGATGAAACCCAATCCGTGTGTATTCCAGTCACCAGCCTTGAGCTTGTGTAATGCAAGCCATCATGGTTGCCACTGTGAGTAACGTGAAGGCAGCTTGCTGTCCTCAGCTGTGGGGCTCCCTGGCCAAGGAAGCTTTGGTCAATATTGGGTTTGCTGTCAGGAAGCCAGACTTCAGCTCACTTCCTAGTGACCAGGAGGCTTGCAAAATGTATTGACTTACAGAGATGCTCCCAACCAAATAAATGAAAAAGGTACTGAGGAATCTGCTTGGTAACATACAGAGGAAAGAGGATCAGTCTCATTCCTTGAGGCCACTGTAGTCTTAGGGGACTGGAGCCTTGTACATAACTCCCATTGTCTTGGATACGGCCTTAGCAAAGACCATGGTTGGGAAGAGTTCTGATGTGAGTTAGCTATTGCTTCTCTACTCAAGTTGCAAGGTACTTGAAGTCTGGCCCTGAATAGAACTCTAACAAATATAAGCCCTCAGCTCATTCTGTAATCTAAGTCTAGACTTGCTGCAGAGAGTGTTTGAGAGCTCCATTCGTTTCCTGAGACATGCGCGGTGTGATGCTGTTAAGAAGGAGTGTAGACATGTCCTGTTCAGCTGTCCTTCACTCTAAGGAGTCTGATTTTTCTCTCACTGATTTCTTGACTCTTTATCACTGTCCAGGGCTCATAGACTTGAGCTCTGATGTTTTCCTGTTATTTCGTGGACTTTTGTGGTTTGTTTCTTTGATAGTATGACTTTCCTTTATCATTTGAAAAGATGTTCAGTGGTCCTATGAGCTAGTCCAGTGTCATTTGGAAATTCACACAACCCTCCAGCAAAGTTTGTCAGAGGCCACAAGGAAACACTGGAGTGTAGAAAACTACAGTTCATGAGCACTATCTAAAAAAGGTTTCCCAAAAAATTTTGATCAAAGAAAACCCTCATCTTTCACTGTCACTTAATATGCTCTGATGCGCAAAGTTACCAGTACCACTTGACCTGTTTGAAGGAAGTGCTACATTGCCAGCTTTTTGTTCCTTCTAGGAGTTGTCATTTTTTTCTCGTCCCACTATGCAGTTATTTCCAAAGGCTTGGATTTTATTTTTCAAATATCTATCATCCAGAGTGTGATAACGACAAAACCACTGGAGCTTGCCAACCAGTTTGGAGGCCCTGTGAGAAAAAGGCTACCATCCTAGACCCTGCATAGCACTGAGCCCTGGGCCCTTATACTATGGGTAGGAGTCTGTGCCTGGCTTCTTCTATTACTGTTGCGATTATGGTGGTTTAACCAAGTGGAGATGGACCCCAGCAAAAACATGCTGCAGGACATGTCAACGGGAGATGAATTTGACTGGAAGCAGTATAAATGTTTTCTGACTTTTCTGTACTTAAAATGATTTTGAAAAAAAAAAATGTTTTTTTTTTTTGTTTTCAGTTCATCAAATTGTACTCTTAGGTTGTATAAATATATCTCAATTAAATATGTATAAATTATAACTAGGTATTATATATTTGCAATATATTTAATAAGTAAGCTAAGAGATAGGTTAAAAGGATTTGAGTGTAGTAGGAAAGGCAACATATGAACAACAAGATGAACAGATTGAGGCTTGCAAAAGGTAGATGCACTATTTCTAAGATGATGTATCCTAAGGGTCTAGTTCCCAGCCTGAGTTTACCCAGGTCTCTCCCTGAACTTGTGACAACAGGATCTGCCAGCACAAGATGCTGGCTCCTCATCACAATCCTTTCTCAGCTGCCTTCAAAATCTGCTTCTGGCATTGTGCTCTGCTTTGGCCTCATCATCTCCTCAGCTTTCATGTTGCTTTTGTCTTAACACAGCCCACTGTCTTAGGAAAAAAACTGAGCTATAAAAGGATGTTTCCCACATGCCAGTGGGGACATAAGCCTGATTTTTACTGTCCTGGTAAACACTGCCCCCTTCCCCAAGTTAGAGATCCTTGAATTCCTATAACCAACCCATTTAGCCTCTACTGTCTTTTTAGTTGTGGCAGAGTGCTGATTCTTTGGCATTAATACAGGTCCTTGCCCTTCACCCTATGTGTTTGTAAATCATCAGTGAAACACACTGGGAAGCAACACAGCAAGCTCCAACTCAGTTGCAGTAGTAAGAAGACAAACCTGGCTGTTGATGTCAGTCTGTTGACAACAGCATTTTTACAGCCAATTCCTCTTCACTATTCTCTGCCTCCTGATTTTTATGAAGGCAAGTGACTCAAGACAATGCAAATCACAGAATTTTAAATAGCTGAATTCCTAGGTGATTTTTGAATGGAAACAAAGATAACCTTGTTCGACAGTGAATTTGTGCCCCTGGGTGAGTGTCCAGGTGTTCTTTCAACTGGACTGTGAGACAAATTTCTTCCTGACCCCTGGAAGGCAGCTGAAGCAGTGGGCAGCTGGTACATCTTCAATCTTGCATACCGACATCTTTCTCTGATTCACAGATTTCCTTTATCCCCAGCACTTCCTCTGGTATGTGCATCTCCGACAGTAAGTGATATGTCTTCTTGGATTTGGGCATTTTGAAACTGCAGGTCCTGGGCAAGGAGGGGAAGGGAACAGGAGATGGCTGCTTACCGGACTGTTTCCAAAGAGAACCCCCCCACACACTTCCATCTCACCCGCCTCTGCTCCTGAGCATCCACTAAGGTAGTGACATTGGAGTAATTGAGGGTGTCATCATGAGCATAAATTCTTTGAATATTTAAAGGATGCACAATGAATCCAAGAGAAAACAAAATTAATTTATGTCCAGTTCCAGGAAAGATTTCATATGTGCCAAAATGGTATTTGAAGGTTATATGTACGTGATAGAGAACCTGTGGTGACTTAGAATCTGTCCACTTTGGTCACCTTGTGCCTGTTGGTGCTTCTGGTGTGACCAGCATTCTCTCTAGCACTCCAGTATTTCATGGAAAAGACATTTGTCTTTGCTGGTCACATATGTGCTCTGGCTTACAAAAATCCCCGAGGCCTTCCATGAAGTGTACTGTCCTAGAGGCAAAGAACTATACTCTAAGGCAAACTGGGGACCCTCCCCCTTTAGCCTTGTGCATGTGTAAATTTCATTTGAACAGGTTTCTGTATGGAACAGAAGCCTGGCTTTGGCTGGCAGCTCCATCTCTTGAGCAGTTCCTAGGTTATTGCTATTGCATCTGAATTTATGCTTTTGTGTAATTCTCAAAACATCCCTGGAGGTAGGAGGCAGTTATAGTTCCCACTTCCTGTATGTGAAAACAGGCTTGGATGTAATGATGTTAGTAGAGTTACTCACGCAGTCTAGGGATTTGTAAAAATTGAATGTTCTACATGAAAATAGACTTCTGGCTTAGTAAGCACAAAGAGCAGGTGAGGTTGCCTTCTACCCAGCCACAATTGCTTGGCAAGAAGGGTGGCTTCCCATTTTAAAGGATGTCTCTTGCTCCATGGCCTCTACCCTCACACAGACTTGCCTTACCCTCTGGTTGACTGACTTTGGGGCATTGTGCTCCGCAGTGACTGTCCAGAGACACTCTCTAGTTCTGCCCCTGTGGCAAGCTGTGTACCTTCACGCTTTCTGCTAGCACAATGCTTCAGTGTCTCCAAACAGGCTTACTCGGAGCCACAGCACCAGACTTTACCCTCCTACCTGTCTCTATCTTCCTAAACAAGGACATTCTGAAGAATGTCCCAACCAAGTGGGACATCTAAGATGTGTAGACCTTTATCTCTCCTCCCAGCTGATGGCACTCAGAGTGCTAGGTTGACAGCAACTAGGATCATGACTGCATCTTCAGGCTTTGGCACAGCTTTACTTGGCCATCGTTTACAGACTCTCAGCCTCTGTGCATGGCAGAATGAAATACAACTCTCATATCCCAGAATGGAAAGGAGGCTACAGGCAGGCACATGTCTCCTTCCTAAACTGGAGATCTGTAGATGGTAATGAGCTGGCTTTTCTAGGAACTCTGTCTTGAGTATTTGTTCTATGTTGGACCAAAGCCCCTTGTCAGGGGTGTGCCCATGCAGTAAATCATGAATGCGAAGCTTGAGTACTTTATGCCATTAAAGTCTCAAGATAGAATTAGACATGTAATCACACTTGCCCATGTTTTGTCATTTATGATAATTATGGTGGTAATAATCTGTGTATTGTTGGGATGGAACAGTCAGAAGCATCCATCAATTTTTTTTTATCGACACCAAATCAAGTTGATACTTCATCTTTGCTGCAAAAATATAGATTGCACCAATTAGTCTAAAGAAATTGGGCAGTCATTAGCAATGGAGCAATCAGTTAGTCTGCATAACATTTTGGGTCCCCCTGATGCCAACTATCCCTCTTAATTATATGGCATACAGGCGCTTCTTTAGGGCTCAACAGTGACGTCATTGGCTTAGATTACACACTACCTTTGTCCCAGACTTCATTTTAAAGACCACATTAATTCCTCCCAACCCTCACCCCACACCCTCCACTGCTCCCAGGCAAATTTATTTATTCCGAAGCATAACATTTGGATCAAGGCATTTGACATTTTCTTTCTTGATTAGGAATAGGGAGCTTCCCCATGGAGTTGTTTCAGGGATAGGATGTTACTTTGCCATGCTGTGTGTACTAACTGCTTTTGATTTGCACCTTCCCCAAACCATGCAATAAAATCACTGGGCACACAGGGCAGGGGTGGGCTGGAGAAAGGTGCAAATACATACCAAAATCATCATCATCATCAAAACGCCAGGCTTTAAAAGAAGAATCCAACTCATTGTGAAGAAATCCTAATGCTAATGAGTTTTCTACATCTACCCTCAAGTCTTTTCCCCAGGCCAGCCCAGTCCTGCTGTCCACACATTTCCAATCATCCTTGCCCACAAGTTGTCCCAAGTTGGTGATTAATGCAACAATGCATGTTTCATATGTAAGGGGGTTTTCTATTTATGAAATTGGAAGGAAAATAAAACAGTAGTATGTCCTCTAGTCTCCTAACATTAGCACCACTCTGAAAACTTTATAAGCTATCTCTTCACACTCTTAAATATACATCCTGTCTATTTCTGTTGTTACTACAGAATTGCATTTTTCACTTCTGTAACAGTTTTAATCAATGCATAGTGTTCTATCAGGTATATATTATTGGGCTTAATAATATTAATTTTAATAAAATTAAAAAGTTGCCACACAGCAGAGGGAACAACTAGCCAAGTAAGGAGACAGCCTGCAAAGTACTCTGCTAACTGTACATCTGACAGAGAAGTCACACAGAGAATATATAAAGATCTAAAAAAAATATTAATTGTCAGTAAAACAAACCTTCCAGAAAATGAGCAAATACTTCTCAGAGATGAAATACATGTGGCCAGTATACATGAGAATAAGTTTAATATCCTTAGCCATCAGGGAAATGCAAATTAGAACAATATTGAGATTCCATCTGTCATTAGGAAGTGGCGGTGTCTAGGGATGTAGTTCAGTAGGTAGAATGTTTGCTTAGCCCACACAAAACTGTGAGTGCAGTTCCCAGCACCACATAAAACAACCACAGTGGTACACACCTATAACCCCAACACTCAAGAGATGAAGGCAGAGTATTGGAAGTTCATGGTCATCTTTGACTACATAGGGCCTTCTGGCCAGCCTCAGATATGTAAGACCTACCTCAAAAAATACAGCCCAAAGGGAAAGAAAATAACATATGCTGACAAAGATGTTGGTGTTGGCCTCATACACTACTAGTAGTGGCAGTTAAATTGGTATGGACTTCAATGTAGGGGTTACTTAAGAAAACTAACTGGGGCTAGGCAGTGGTGGTGCACACTGTTAGTGCCAGCACTCAGGAAGCAGAAGCAGGCAGATTTCTAAGTTCCACGACAATTAGGGCTACATAGAGAAACCTTATCTCAAAAGGGAAGGAGAAGGAGGAGAGAGGTGGAAGAAGAGGAGGGGAGTGAGAAGGAAGGAAGGAAGAAAGGAAGGGAGGGAGGGAGGAAGAAAGGAAGGAATGAAGGAAGAGAAAGGAAGAATGCTAACTAGGATCAAGCTTTACCCATCCAGGACTATACACAAATGATCTAAGTCAGCATACCCTATAGAGGGATACCTACAGAGCCATAGTTAGAATTGCAGCACTGTTCACAACAGACATGTTACAGAATCATCCTAGGTGCCCACCAACAGATTAATGGATTAACAAACACTCCACTGTGATAGGTATACACAGTGGAGTCCTACTCAGCCATAAAGAAGAACAAGTTTGCAGTAAAATGGATGGAAATGGAGGCAACTGCATAAATGGAATACCAGACTCAGAATGGCATTACCATGTTTTCTTTCATATGTAGATCCTAGATTTCAGTGTGTGTGTGTGTGTGTGTGTGTGTGTGTGTGTGTGTGTGTGTGTGATGAAAGTACAAACGAAAGTGGGACATGAAAGGGGACTGGGGGAGGGAAAGAAAAAGTAGGGCATGGGTTGAATATGAATGAAAAAAAAGTATATAAACCCATCACCTTGTGTAGTGAATATCTGTCTATAGAGCTATCTATACCTATGTATTTACAATGGCTTGGATGATTCCTTGGGATTGAATATCTAACCTGAAATAGCTGGTCAAAATTCATATCTTTTTTTGTAACTCTTAATACTTATTGACAAACTGCTTATCAAAAGGATTATACCCATTTAAAGCCTTCATTCACCATTCCAATTCAGACTCTAACTTTATTTTAGTGAATGAGATTTAAATTCAATTGTGTTGACCTTCTCATAATTGCTGACCACTACTCCTCCACTGAGGACAAATAGGCATGTTACCAAACTGTGCCCTGACTCAACTAGGCATAAACATGGGCAGTCATTATCTTGCATTACAGAAAATTCACAAGTGGGACAGCAGTTGTCCCAGTGATGTCACAGCAGACCTGTGCTCTTCAAGTTTGGCCATTATGGACTTAACCCTGGTGGTGACTTCCTTTGTGTTTCCAAAGGCTGTCCTAGCTTCAGGCATCATATCAAAAGCAGACACCACAAGATTAGGAGACCACCCCCTCCTATTGTGTCTCCTCAGAAGTGAAGAAGTTATTCCTCAAAGTTCCAGTTGGCACTTCCTCTGCTCTCACCATGAAGTCTGAGTCTTATGTCAGCTCTTACACTAAACACTGTCACAGGAAATGGTAGTGCCATTAACCAAGAAGTTTATCTGGATTATTATTAACCAAGAAGTTCATCTGGATTCAACAATGAAGTCAACATACTCTTGAGTATTCAGAGAGAGTGGGGGGGGTACCTGTCACAGGTACCATGAGTATTTCCTTCCATTTTTGCCACGCCAACTTTAAATTCCCTAAGTAACCATTATGAATTCACGGGAATCTTTGCAAAAGCAGCTGGCTCTCAGAAGAATTGGGCCTGGCCCTGCATAGAAGGTTCTTGTGGCTGGGCACATGCTTTAATTTAAAGACATTGCTTTAATGTCTTCCCAAAACCTCCTTGGGTTTCAGCACACAGATCTCATATGAGAAACAGATTGGATCTCCACCTTTCCCTTTGGAGGATTCTAACTGCTGGTACCATAAAGCTGTCCAGCTTCCACTGGATAATACTTTGCAGCCTCATGAAAAGGTCTTGCTCTGCAGTTTGGATCACACAGGCTCCAGGCATCTTACTCCATTTGCACAGCCCAAGCTTTGGTCCTGGTATCACTCATTAGCACCTCCAGTGAAATGCCAGGAAGGCAGGAAAAGGAGCGGTTGAAGAACTCAGAACAGTAAGTCCTTGCTTCATCTAATTGAAGAAATGGCTGAAATTACCATCTCAAAGATATTAGGAAACCATTGGATATATCTTCATACACATTTGCCACCAATGTATACAAGTTAGTATTACATTTTAGAGTAAATTGCATAGACAACAACAAAGGGTGGAGGAGGAAGGGCCTATTCCTGGCCTGGATAAATACTTTCAGAGATGTTGTATGTCTTAGTTTGCATTCTGCATTCATGACTTGTAGAGAAACTGTGTCTTCCTGACTTACAATATGATTTGGCACTAGAATTCCTAAGGAAGTCTTAGACCAGAGTGATCCACTCCTTTACCTTGTAAAACTCAGCCCCAAATGTTCCCATTTCCTGTCACACTGCAGAAAGTCATTGCTTTTTGTAGGTAGAGATTGGGGGGGGGGGTGGGAGGCAGGGAGGCTAACTACTGTACTGACAAACCGTCTGTTTTACAGTTTCACAAAAATTTTTACAACATGATTGCATGTTCTAATTATGAGATTACATATATTTCCACCACTTAGATAATCAGGTGCAATTAGACTACCAGAATAGACAGTGGTAAAAGTTACTTGAAGCAAAAATTACACTATAAAGCATTATTTCAGAAAGGCTTTTGGAATCAATGCACCACAGACCCCCACAAGGAGGTGATTATAATATTGTTCAAGTAGCTAGCCATAACCTGCCATCTTGCCAAAGCAAGGATGCCTTTTTTATTGTGCAAGATCAGTTTTTGAAAGCTACTATCTAATTCCAGGCACATGCTTCCTGGTACACGCATATCACAGATCCTTGTGCAGATAGTCCTTGAGACCTAACCTTCCCACTGTCTGTCTGTCTTTCCCATCTTACCTTTTTTTTTTTTTTTCATTTGAGAAAGTAGGTAATGGGAAGAAAAAGAGTTGATGCATTGCCCACTGAAGGATCTGTGGATCCAAATGTAAGGGGCTGCTGGTTTAAGAGTCCATGCACTCCTTAAAATTGCCCGACTCCTCAGATAGTGGCCTAGAACATTGTCAAAGGTCCAATAGGTCTTTGGGCCTTTAATAAAAACTATAAGGTGTTAAAATTGATATGTTAGAGAAAAAAGGGTGTAAATAAACACAGAACATGGTGTATGAAAAAGGAGGAGCCTTTCAAATGGGGAATGCATTTATAGACAGTCCTCAAAAACAACATGGTAGTTTATTGCAGCTGGGTTCCCATCCCCAGAATCAAAATAATCCTGAAAAGTCAGCCTCCCACTTGGATGCTTTAAGCGGACTCTAGTTATTTCCTTGTGCTATCCATAGGAGCTCACCAGATCCTTCCCGTTGCTTCATCTTCTGTGTTATCATTATTTAAAAAGAGAGAGAGAGGGAGAGAGAGAGAGAGAGAGAAGACACCATAAAAACCCATTGGCTTCCTGATCACCTGTCCCAGAGTGTGTGTGGGGGGGTTAGTTGGCCTTCCCTGAGTCCGGCGACTCTTTAGAGCTACTTATAGTCCATATGGAGCAAATTAAGAGAAAGCCGAGAAGGACAGCCACTGGTTCTGATTGGGTACAGTAGTATTAAAAAAAAAAAAAAAAAATCAAAGACATCCTTGCCCTGCCTTTGAGAAGATGGATAAAATACTCTTTGAACATACTAGTCTGTTTTTTTTTTTTTTTTTAAATGTCAGTACAGAAGGGTTGTGTTTCTATTTGGCTTTCCAAACCCGTCTCTTGACCTTCTAATTACTTTATTTGAAACAGCACTGAGGGTATAATAAACCTGGAGGGTGCCTCTCCTTTGCTTTATCATAAATTAAAGCTGCTGCTTGTTGAGGTGAAAGTGGAGGCAGAGTGTTCATTACTGCTCAAGTGACGGCTTGTCAATAGTGGTGCTTTTAGTTTGTTCTAGTCAGCACTTGCTGTGCATTTTGTTGGGCCACTGGGAAATAAATACAACAAGATTATACATTTGTAATACCACAAGAGTTCAGGGGAAGAAAAAAAACCACAAATGATAAATCATGCGCTTGGTAGAAAGTGACATGCTATCTTGTGCTATTAACAACCAAAGATAATTGCAAGGAATTGTAATTGCAGTTTGCAACTTGCTGTACAGCGTATCCAACATCAATCTTAATAGTTAACAAAGCAGTTTATATTAAAAACTTAATTCACCTGGTAACTTTCTGCTGTATACACAGGAGCTAACAGATGTAGCTTTTCAGAAAGTTCAAAAGGCATTTGAAATCACGGCAAGCAATGCTAATACTGGAAGCCTTAGAGAAATGCTGCAGTAGGACTTGTGATGAAAACAAATGTATGTGTTTATTTTAAAATAAACAAATGTTTGTGTTTATTTAATAAAATATGCAGTTTTGCACATTGGTGAATTCGGTGTTTCTGAATGGGTATGGAATGATGGTTTATTTGGAATCAAAGGCCAAACTGGCTGGCAATTATGCATCTTCAATGAGCCATCTGCATCCTGAGTATATACATTGGAACAGTGTGCACCCCAGTGCTTCAGGGGGTTTGCATGTGGTGGAACAGCAAGCCCGGGGGTAACTTTATTCATGACTTTCCTTAGATTGGATGTCTTTGAAGCAAGAAGGGGAGAGCTCCTGGAATTACTTAGGAGAACAAGCGTATTTGTATTGTGAGTTTGATTGATAGCCAGCAGAGCAGTTGAGTCAAATCTCTAAAGTGATTAGGGCTTTCGTTCATATAATCTTCTACCCCTTTTTCATTAATTTATTCCATAATGCTATTTTGCTGTTCTTCTACCAGGGATAATAATCTCACACTCTCTGACCTTCGTGAGTGGATGACCTGGAGCCCATAACTAATCTTATTTACTCTCCCTGACTGGCCGAACTTCATTTTACCTTGTCTGGATAAAAAGCCAGGAGTTCCAAGCCACCTCCTCCTTCCAGCCCTCAGCTCATCTGTACTGAAGGGCAAGCAGCAGGCTCTCCCCCAGCCATTGTCCAGAGCATCCTCAGCAGTGTCCATTCTCTTCTTAAGAGCATATTCTCCAACCTTTGAAATTTTGAAAATAATGGACAAATGGGAGGCACAGGACTCATTCACATCCCACATCCCACATAGCTATTTTTGTTTTGAAAGTTAATTTCCAGCCTCTGCTATGTGAATATATATGACTTAACCTAGAGATGGCTTTTATATATAATGACAACATGTTTCACATAGTATTTGATGGTGCATTAATTATGCATTGTAGTTACTGAATAATTTACTAAGTAAATATACCCATTTTATCTTATTCCTCATTATTGAAAAGTTAGGTAGTTCTGTTTCATTTTGATAATATGAAGAATGCTGCGGTCAAAATCTGAGCTTTACCCATTTAGAGTCTTTCTGTGGAATTGCCATATCACTAAAATATATTCCTAGATACCTGTAGCCAGTTGCATGGCCACAAGCAATGTGGAAGTATAAAGGTTTGTCCCTAGTCATTTTAGAGTTGGTCCTGATTCCTCCATTTACAAACTAGATTGTATTGTGCAAACTACCTAGCTTCTCTGCCTCAGTTTCCCCATCCAAAGGAGGGATTGGTGATGGCACTTAACCTCCTAAGCTATTGTATTACATCAGTTTATATATTCAAAGTTGGGGCAAAAATGCCTGCCACATAGGAATCACTGAAGATGAGTGCTTATTATTACTGAAATTCATTTTCTCTTCATTTCATATCCCACCTCAATTAAGTTACAGCTTTGGAGGAAGTAGAACACTGAAGCTAAGGAGCCAGTACATTTGTACATTTTCAGTGAGTCATCATCTAAGGACCTGGACAGTGAAGGCTGTTGCACCTATAAGGGACAGGCTTTGCGATGACCCACTTTGGCATTAGCAACATACAATAGCTACAACTCCAGAACCACCCAAATGGCCTTGAAGCCTGAATTGAAGGCTGGTGGGCCTAATCCTAGAACTTGTGTCTGTTCTGAGCTGTGAGGGCAGCTCCACTCAGACTCTCCTGGGGGAAGAATTCCTCCAAAGAAACTTAGAGTCCTATTGGCACTGAGGTGACTCCCATGCTAGTGCTTACAGAAACAACTGAGTGCTGCTCATAGACAACTTGGAGAATTTGGGTGGCCCAGGGAATCTCATTAGTTGGGATAGTGATGAGGACCATACAACAGGGATTTTTTTTCTTTTGTAAGTAAGGAATACACAAAAAGTGAGGCAGTCTTTTGCTCTCTCAGGCTGGGCTCTGCACTGGTGTGGACATGTTTTTTTTTTTTTTTTTTTTTTTTTTTTAGCTTCAGCACCTCCTGACCATAGAACTGCTGTTTCCCTGGCCAGAGTCTCATCTGCCTTGTAGGGAGGAGAAAAGGAAGGAAATGGGAAATGCTTATGACACTAGTCACTCACCATCTATATACTTCAAGGCACTTCCCCCAGAAGTCCCCGCCCACCAAATCACTCCATTTCCTACCACTTACCCTGGCTCCAGCTGCTAACTCCAGGAAGAGTCTGCAGCTGGGTACAGAGCTGCTGTCCCACAAAGGCTGGATTCTAGGAGGGAGGAAGAAGAGCATGGTAGCTATTAGGGAAGGCACCCTGCAGCTGCTGGCAGAGCCTCCTGTCTGAAGCCTCCTTTCTTCTGCTCTGTGAACTCTCCTGGAGCTTCTGCTGCAGACCAGTGTTGGAGACTAAAGGCCTGAGGCGAGTAATGAGTGCTTTGCAGAGGAGAGAAAGAAAAAGAGGACTGAATGATGAGAACTTCAGGTCACTAAATGAAGTTCCACCATTTTTTTTCCTGCCCAAACATTTGCAACAAACTCTGTGGAGTAGGAATCGAAAGGAAATGTGCCCTGCCATTTTTCTTCAGCCTTTTGCAATGCAACAGGACAATCAATACAGATCTTTGCAGTAATCATACATTGGTTTTCCTAGAATATAACTCCATTTAAAGCACTTTTATCCCCAAGAGTAGAAACATTGGAGGCTATCAAAGGGAGGAAGTAAGTTTCCTTGACCCCATCTGCAGAGCGCAATTGATTAGCACAGTATAGTTATGAGTGTCCAAGAGATGGAGGAGAGAAGTCACTGCAAGGTTAATATCAGCTAAAGAGAAACACGATTATAGGACATTAGGCATTGTGTAAAACCATAAGGTCAGGGTAAGATGGCCATACCATCCAAAGTGCCATAGGAGTGTGAGTGCCTGGCATCCTTAGACTATGCCACTTTAGCCCCCTGTAGCAGCTGAATTCAGGGGACTGAAAGAGACCTAAGTGTATATAGGCAAGGGGGTGATAAAGGAATAACTAATACTATTTTAATTTTTCAGAGTGTGTATGAACTCAGAATATAAGCTTGTATCACATGGAATGTTTATTTCATATAGACAAAGAAGGTTTTAAAAAGATTTATGTGTGTTTTTAGTTTATGTATGTAAATGTTTGCCTAACATATATCTGCACCATGGTGCATGCATGCATGGTGCTCTTGGAGTCCAGAAGAAAGTGTCACATCCTTGGAACTGAGTTATAGATATTTGTGAGCCACCAAGCGGGTGTTAGGAACTAGACTCAGGTTCTCTGGAAGAACAGCCCAGTGGTGTTCTTAACCCCTGTGGACTTTTTCAGTGGAGGCTGGGGATGTGCTTAGCCTGTTTAGTCTATAGCTCTTAAAAAAAAAAAAAAAAAAACATCAGAAACTAGTTTTAATGCCTGACTGAAAACCTCACTCCCCTCCCCCCATGCTTTTTCTCTCTGTAGACTTTGCACAGATGCCATCATCCCACAGGCCAGGGTACTGGGCAGCACCAATAAGAAAGGCCTGCCTTTGTAGCTAAGATGTCACCAATGCCAGGCAGAGCACCCCCTGCAACAATCTCAAGTTCCCATATTTGACTGAAAAGGTGGGAGAGCCCTAGTGGGCTCCTAGTTACAGCATATTGTTTACCATATATTTCTCTAAGTCTCTTCCTCACTTTTTATAGGAAAGCTGGCTTCTCACATGCAAACTCATTAATAAACTAAGAAATTTATGTAGCCTCCTCCTCCTCATCCTCAGTGTGCTGTGTTGGGTACTGTTATTTTGCTAGTTCATATTTTGTAGTTTTTTTTTGTTGTGTTTGTTCCTTTTTGTTTGTTTGGGGGTATTTTTGGCTTTGGGCAGAGCAACTAGAACACATTGTCAGATAAAGTATGTTATCTGTCAGCTGCACCCTTGTGAACTAGTCATAATTCAATAGGCGTACTAATCAAGATTTGAGATTAATGTTTTGATAGAACAATCTGATTCTTCTAATCTATCATTAGTTGACAGTTGCTGTGGGCAGAGTCAGACTTGGCAATAGTCTGCCTGCTTCTGATAGCTTTGGCTGGGCCCGCGAAGTTGGGTAGCAGAATTGACTGTAGCAGTGGGCCTGGGCCTTGCAGCGAATAAGGTCTACTCCTCTGTTCCACTCTCCCCTCTCCCTCCAGAGTTGGTCAAGTAGAAATATCAGTTCTTGTGAAACCATGTGATCCACATATTGGGAAGCATGTGTCCTTTTGTCTCTTTCACCTGATAATAAAGGTGTACCCAGCTAAGTGATAGATAGACCTCAGGGGGATCTGTTGTGACACTGGCAAACAGTGTACAGAGACAGAAGAGAGTTGGAAGTTATGGTTAAATGTTACTGGTTACAACTCCTTCATGTGTTACTGAAACCCATGTTACTGAGTCTAGCATTCTTGTTCTTTATAGCAACATTTTTTACATTTGTTCTGTTTTCCTGGGTAAATGAAAGCTTTAGCTATACTCTAGCTAATACACATATATTCATATAAATCACATATATTTTATATATTATGTTTCTGATATAAAATCCTAAAATAAGATATTATGGATTGGGGGATGTAGTTCAGTGATTAAAACCCTTGCCTGGGATGTACAAGGCACTGGGTTCAGTCCCCAGCACCTATGACAATGATGATGATGACCAATGAGGATGACATTGATGACATATTATATCACATAGCTATCACACCATTTCCTGAGGAGTTTATTACCAACTTTCATTCTTGCTCTTGTCTTGTTACTAGTGTAGGATACTTTCTCATTTTAGAAAGCTTGAAAATTCTAGAAGAGTTAAGCAAAGCATTTTTTTAATCTTATGTTTCTTTTATTTATTTATTCGGGGGTTGGAGACATATGTATCATGTGACAGTCAGAGGAAAACTTGCAGGAATGTGGTCTCTCCTTCCATCCTATGAGTCTGGGGAATCAAACTCACCATGGCAGACTTGGCAGCAAGGGTCCCTCCTTGCTGAGTCATCTCTTAGCTCAAGAAAACAAGTTTAGTTGCCCCCAAATCTGATCAACTCGGTTACTAATGTTAACATCATATAGCCTTATTAAAATCAGAAACCCAAATAAATGAGTAATTGCTTGAAAGGGGTTGCCAGTGAAGACCTCCTCCACCTGGCATGTGGCTTTGGACTCTGGAACACCAGGAAACAATCCAGAGGAGCCCAGGAAGAGCCACTCCCCTCCCATGGTTTCCCTTTCTGCATGCAAATCACGTGGAGGGAACCCTATTGAGGTTGGTGGTGGTTTCTCCTGTGTTAGAAGTCACACATGTCACTGCCCTAATACAGGTGCTAGCCACACTTTGAGAGATGTGTAGCGTGGCTGATTTAGACCAGGGGTAGTGGAGACTGACCTAATTAGACTCCAGGTGTAAATAAGTAGGCAGTGTAGGCAGCAGTATGCTCTGTGTTAATTAACGTCTGTGCTGAATGTGCCGTAGCACCTGAACAAAGAACAGTTCATGGAGGAAGCGTCCACCCTGCTCTGCCTTTAGAATATCTTTAGTCAAAGTTGTCTTCCTTGTTCCCCTCTTTATGTAGTTGGGACATGAGCAGTAAAGCCAGCTGTTTTCCAGAAAC